>NC_090743.1:110687276-110769776 GCF_036898095.1 Palaemon carinicauda | reverse complement strand
GTACAGCTTCTTAAAATTAGAGATGACTTGCTGGTCCATGGCCTGGAGGATAGGGGTGGTATTCGGTGGAAGATACAACACCTTGATGAATTTGTATTCGTCGATGATATCATCTTCGAGTGCGGGGGGGTGAGCGGGTGCATTGTCCAAACAAAGCAAGCACTTCAAAGGCAAATTCCTTTCCTGAAGATACTTCTTGACAGCAGGGCCGAAAACTACGTTTACCCATTCCACAAAGATATGCCTAGTAACCCAAGCCTTAGAATTAGAATGCCATAGAACATGTAGCAGGTCTTTATTAATTCTATGTGCTTTAAATGCCCTAGGGTTTTTGGAATGGTAAACTAAGACGCTTAATTTTGCAGTCCCCGCTGGCGTTGGCACAAAGCGCAAGAGTCAACCGATCCTTCATTGGCTTATGTCCAGGCATTTTCGTCTCTTCAGCAGTAATGTACGTTCAACAAGGCATCTTTTACCAAAACAGACCGGTTTCATCACAGTTGAAAACCTGCTGCTCTACGTAACCTTCCTCTGCCACGATGCTTTCGAACTTTTTAACAAAGTCTTTAGCAGCCTTAGTGTCTGAACTCGAAGCTTCTCCATGACGAACAACTGAATGAATCCCGGTCCGTTTCCTAAATTTCTCGAACCAACCTCGAGACGCCTTGAATTCCTCCGTCGTAGGATCGGCTGAACTCTCCCCCGCATCACCCCGAGAGTGCGCCGCCTTCAAGTCACTGTAGATAGCGCTGGCCTTCTCACGAATGATCGTTTCCGTGATCGTATTGCCAACAATCTCCTTGTCTTTGATCCATATTAACAAAAGTCTTTCCATCTCTTCAAGGGTAGGGCTACGACGTTTAGAAATAATCGTGATCCCCTTCGAAGGTTTCACTGATTTAATGGCTGACTTCTGTTTTATGATCGTCGAGATCGTCGACATATTCCGGCCATATTGTTTAGCCAGATCGCTAACACGTACACCTCGCTCATGCTTTTCTATGATTTCCTGCTTTAAATGTAATGAAAGCATAGACTTCCTCTTTTTCTCACCACTGCTACTACTTCCTGAACCGAAACTAAGCTTTTTAGGACCCATGATTACGGAACACAGAAAACAACACATGAAAAGGCAAGATAAAAAACTGTTAAAACTGAATGAATAGAGGACAACCACACGATGCGCACGCGATGAGAGGACTGATCAAGGTGACGCTCGATTGGCGTCCCTCCGATGTGCTGCCATCTAGCGACGTCAACAACGAACTACACTGCATGCTTTCGAGAAAATTCCACGGGTAAGCGTATTGTTTACGTCGTATGTTGGAGCAACACTTCGTATGTTGGAGCAACACTTCGTATGTTGAGACAGAAATTTGGTCAAATTTTACTTCGTATGTTTGAAAATTCGTATGTTGTGACAATCGTATGTAGAGGTTCCACTGTATATATATATATATATATATATATATATATATATATATATATATATATATATATATATATATATATAAATATATATGTATGAGTAGAAGTTTCTAGTTCTCTTAAGGACAAAGGCATCAAACATATATATATATATATATATATATATATATATATATATATATATATATATATATATATATATATATATATATATATATATACAGTAGGGTCCCGAATTACACGTGTTCTAATTACGCGATTCCTCAATTACGCGATCGATAGTTTTTAAAAATTAATTTTCCTGTATTTGCGAGGAGCATTCTAAATCCGCGAGTCAAGCACCGCGAAGCGTAGGAAATCTATTGTTTTCTTAATTGTATTGGGGGGGGGGTGATGGTTCCCCGATGTCTGAGAAGGGGGGGGGGAGAATGTGAGAGAAAGATTTCTGTTCAAACATTTTAAGACTAGTTTTGGATGAAAAATGTTAAGGTTTGCCCATCTGTTGTGTGAACTTGTCGCTAGGCCTAGCCTAACTGTCCAACACCTATATGTATAATATTCCATATTTGTACTAATTAATTTTTATACTTATGTTGTGATTATGGTGAAAAATCCTTATTCATTAAACTTTAAATTATAAACCATCAAAATAAAGACTATTTTATATCATGCTACTGCCAAACATGTCACCACAACCAAACCCATTACTTTGTTTAGTACGTTCCATCGCTGATCATAACGAACTCGCTAACCAATTTTAACATCTGTCTATAGGTTAACTTTTGCAGCAAAAGATATCTTACCAGGTACTATGTAATAATAATGTTATAATTAATGTTTTATTTATCCTTAGAAAATCAAAATATATGAAATATGAGCAATTTTATTTCGTGTTGTTTTTTTTTTCCCTAAAAAAACGCCTTCTTAAAAGGAAAACGTTTTTTTTACGTTTCATCGTCGATCTTAAACGCATTTACTCCTGAAAGTGATATTGAAAAGCTTTTACTAAAGATGTTATTATAAATAAAGATTATAAATTGGTGGTAAAATATCTATAATTAAAGTGTAGCAGCATCAAGAAATGTTGGGGTTCGCCCTTTACATAAGAATGTACTGTAAATTGGATTAGACAGAACGTAGAAAAAATCAATTAGGGAAAAATCGGTATTCGATATCCTCTTCATCAGCATCGTCATTCGTCAATCGGGCTTTTTATTTTTTTTATTCTCAGTCGCTAACTAGTTATCGCACTGCCAAGATCTGCACACATTCCAATAATTCACATTTGAAGGTTTTCTGGGAGAGGATGGATAGAGAAAATACCGAACTATATAAAATGTTTTTTTAACCTGTTAAGCGTCACCCACGTGATAAACCGTTCACCACGATCTACTCGGTACCACCTTCAACTGTATATTCCGTTCATGACTTTAATTGCCTTTTACAAGCCGTCAGTCTCGTGATGTTACTTTACTCGTATAGTAAGTATAGGATCACCACTTGGCAACACTCTCAGCATATGGGGACTGTGAATAGAAACTTATATGATGTCTGGCAACTATTTTTCTGAAGGTAGCTTGATGTTACAAAACTCTGGTTTGAACTGGTTTCCTATCAGTGCGCTCGGGCGTTCATGCATAAGTGGTTATTTGTTGTTCCTTTTGTAATGAAAGGTCTAAAGAGGAAGGTTATTTCTTTAGATGAAATAAATGATATTCTTGTTGTGGAATTTGATAATGATAACCTGTTTGATAATGAGAGCACTAGTTCTGAATCCTCCAGTGATGAGTATATTGAAAAAACAAAGTTTTCTTTCGATGTCGAAAGCGAAAATGACTTCTCATTACCGAATGACTGGACAACGAAATTTCACAAAATTATAAAGGGAAAGGAAACGCAGAGAGAGAGAGAGAGAGAGAGAGAGAGAGAGAGAGAGAGAGAGAGAGAGAGAGAGAGAGAGAGAGAGAGAGAGAGAGAGAGAGAATAAAGTGGATAAATAATGTACAAATGTATGACGAACATATTTGAAAACTATACAGGAAACGATATGAAGAGAGAGAGAGAGAGAGAGAGAGAGAGAGAGAGAGAGAGAGACCTATTCCTTTCCTTTTGTTGCTTATCCAGGCGTAAGATTTACGATTGAAGATAAAAAGAACCCATTAGAATATTCAGTATTATGTAGCCATTTGAAATTAAATAAAAGTAGTATTAATTGTTTTTTTACTCAACCATTTAATTAATATCCCTACTTTTAACTATAATTACGAATTATAAGCATAAAGAAATTATATTAACTTTGAAAAATTATCATTAGTGAAATGACCGCTCAGGGCAAAAAAAGCGTGATTATCGTACAGCAGCCTAGTGTACACTTGCGCCTAGTGGCCGTGTTTACGTGTGGGAGTGTCATCATGGATATACAGTACTATACTGTAATTTTTAACTATTGCTAGATACGTACTGTATCAAACCTTGAAAACCCTTTTTTGTTTTTTGTATCTATAGGAAATAATTCTACATCATTCGGAAAATACTGAAAACAGTAAGCTATGCATAGTACAGTAGTAAATACTAGTCATAGAAAATTAACAAAACTTTAACAACTTTTTATTGTTTTATTTATCCATAAAAGAAATTTTGTACAGTATTTTATAAAAAAAATCTATAAGAAGGATTTCTTACAGCATTGTTAAGATAAAAGCTACAGTATATATATATATATATATATATATATATATATATATATATATATATATATATATATATATATATATATATATATATATATATATATATATATATATATATATATATATATATATAATATATACATACATACATACACACATACATACACACACACAGTGTATATACAGTATATATATAGCTAGAAAGCTAGAAATGGAGTGAACAAAAAATTGACGGGTAGGTTGCTGTTTGCCGCCATGATGTGTTTCGAAATATACGAATTTCCAATTACACGAGGCCTTTCATCGACCAAATTCTCGCATAATTCGGGACCCTACTGTATATATATATATATATATATATGTATGAGTAGAAGTTTCTAGTTCTCTTAAGGACAAAGGCATCAAACATATATATATATATATATATATATATATATATATATATATATATATATATATTTATAAATATATGTATGAGTAGAAGTTTCTAGTTCTCTTAAGGACAAAGGCATCAAACATATCCTATTTCATGTCTAGAGTTTGGCCATTATCACCACCATGTGTCCAACGCGGATTGATGATGATGGGAGACTTATTTTTTTCTAATTGCTCATAGCAAACCAACTCTATTTGTTGTCTCTCTGCATTTTCATAGAATAGTATCTTAGTTTTACTCAAATTCATTTTCAGTCCTACATTTTTCCTTTCTCTATTTAAATCTATCACCTTTTTTAATTCTTCCCATGATTCAATAAATACAACTATGTCATCTGTAAATCTTAAGTTAGTAAGACATTCCCCATCAATATTAATTCCTAAATTTTACCAATAAAAATCCATAAAAACAACTACTAGGCATACTGTGAATAATATAGGAGATGGGGTCTCCCTGTTTAACTCTTCTCACTATATGTAGTTTTAGGATTGCTGTATATCCTGTATATCTTCAAGTGTTATAAGATTCTCTCTCTCTCTCTCTCTCTCTCTCTCTCTCTCTCTCTCTCTCTCTCTCTCTCTCTCTCTCTCTCTCTCAGATGGTATTTAGTAGCACCATAAATCAAGTTACAAAACTGTATATTAATGATACAATTGCAAAGCAATCTCTCTCTCTCTCTCTCTCTCTCTCTCTCTCTCTCTCTCTCTCTCTCTCTCTCTCTCTCTCTCTCTCTCATGGTATCTTCTAGTCACTCCTATGGTAACTGCCTCGTTTGGGAGTCCATCTTCAAATACTGTTGGTGCTGGTCCCAAGCCCGGGTAAATGGGAAGGGTTGGCAGCAGGAAAGGCATCCGACCATGAAAAATTAGCCAAAACCATTATGGCCAATGGAGATTGTGAGGGGTTTGGAAGAGTCAGAGATTTTTTTAAAGCAGATCCTGAAGGTGAGGCATCTGCAGTGGCCTTTGAAGGACCTGGCTCTGGAAAGCAATTGCATGGTGGATGATGGAGTCATGGCTAGCCTTCCTCCACTTCTCCACCATCACCTCTATGACCCTCTCAGGAAAGAGGCGTAGCCTCTAGAACAGGAGTATTCCTTAATGTCTATGTCGCCTCCCTTGACGAGGATGGGGGCCTTGGGGATTAGCAGCTGGGCTCTTATGAACAGTGGGAACTGCCTTCCCACTGGACCTTGGTGCCCAATTGTTGATCCATCTAAATTAGACGGTACTTTCTCTTTTCCTTTTGGTTATTTCTTTTATTTTCCCATCTCTTCCTCTTGGGCATGAACTTGTTGACAACTTTGGGTTGTTTGATTATACTCTGGATGCTTCTTTGGATTTGGCACACTGTGGGATGGATGGCATGCCATCTCAACCTGTACCAGTTAAATGCCATCATCCTCTGGCAGACCCCATTGGGTACAGACCATGTCTGTTAAGAGTCGGGCTCCATTGATCCGGTTTTAAGTCACCCATATTTGCAGGTATTGGTGACGCCAGGCATTAGAGTCGTCGGTGGGAAGGGCTAACTACCCTCACTGACCAGTGTACACCCACCTAAAGAGAGGCAGCCCCTCTCTAATAGAGGACTGGTCCCCGCCGAAACCTCTTCTTGTCTTGGACCACATGGGATAGGAGGACTGACATCCTCCGATGAGAGTTAGATAACCCGGCTTGCTTCTTCTATACAAACCAACCCCTCTGTTGACGACCTGGAAAATACAAACATGGACCTCAGTGCGGAGAGCTCCAACACATATTCTAATATTTGAACATTAGAACCTTATTCACGTTATGCAAAGAATGATTATAAGAAAACACGAGAGAGAGAGAGAGAGAGAGAGAGAGAGAGAGAGAGAGAGAGAGAGAGAGAGAGAGAGAGAGAGAGAGAGATATGATGATACAGAAAAATATAGAAAAGTAGAAGTATTACCTGGTCACTCTGAAGTAGTGAATTATGAATTTTTTTTCATTTTGGATTTTGAAAATGGAAGGCATGAGCAAGTGAATGTTTATAAAGCTCAAGTGAATGTTTATAAAGCTAATAGGGAGTAGTTAATATAAGTGGAGGGCAACCAAAAATTCTTCCCCAAGGAAATGGAAGTCTTTTGTAAGAGACACTATCCTAATACAAAGCAAAAGATCAAAAACACCTTCAAATTGGATTGTCATACTGTTAAATGCATTTCGCACACCACTTTCAAGCAGAGTAGGGGTGATATATATGCTCCAGAATTGCTAGAGATAGAGGAAAAAGAAATTGAGGATGAACTGAAAAGTCAAGGAGTAGTAAAAGTAGTCAGAATGAGAGAATTGAGGAACAACGCATTCCTCTCAGTACTTTGGTTGTAACATTTAATCTATGTAGACTACCTAATTTTATTAAATGTGTTTGGCTATCTTTGAAGGTGAAACCATAAATCCCTTCACCATTGCAATGTTATCATTGCCAAAAGTATGGCCATTTAAGCCAGAAATGCAAGGAAAAACTAAATAATAAGCCAGCAGTTTGTGCCAACTGTGGAAAAAAGTCATGGACCATGCACAGAAAATCCAAGTTGTATACGTAGTGGGGAAGCACACCCAGCTATATCTAAAGGCTGTATTAAGTTTATTTTCTAAAAAGAAATTCAGGCCATTAGGACCATGGAAAGGGTTACTTTTAAAGAGGCTCTTAATTAAAAGAACTCTTGAAAAGCAGATAAGACCAGGGCAACCTTTTTCAATGGTTTTGAAGAAAAACTTGCCAAAGCACACTGACGAGAATATCCTCACTTCTAACATGAAGAAAGATATGAAAGTAGTTAAAGAGGATGAAAGTCCCATTGAAAATTTATATGCAGAAAGTGTGAAAAAATCAAAACAGCCCCCAGACATCTGAGCAGTTCCTTGTGAAAAACCTTTTACTTGAAGAAGACACTGTAAAGTTTCCAACAGTGGAATGCAAACGACTTAATGGCATGAAAGTACCTCTGATGATGTGGCTGACAAATAAGTTTGTTCCAAGGGGTAGTTCTCTTGGGAGTTTGACTAAACATGCCAACAGATTGGGATTCCACTCATCTTGAGATCATCTGGAGACATGGCGTGATCAACATTTGATTGATCAGGCAGCAAATCAGGTTGAATGGGGAATAGTAGATGTCCAGATCATAGGTGTTGGACAATGTCATCGAACGTATCATCCCATGGTTCTGAAATGAGGAAACAGAATATGACAAATTCGTAGATAATTTGTATTTTCCCTAACTATACAAACCTTAGCTATTTACATGGGGTAATTACTTCGGCGTAGCTGAATGACGAGCCATAAGAATTTTAACGAGGGTTTACTACCCCACCGTTAGTTAGCGGGGGGTAGGGGTAGCTTGCTTAAACCCCCCCCCCCCCCCCTCACACATACTAGTGAGTGCTTCACTTTGCTTAGAGGTAGGACTTATCCCGGGGGACAGGGCTGGCGGGCAAATATGTGTAAATAGCTAAGGTTTGTATAGTTAAGAAAAATACAAATTATCTACGAATTTGTCATTTGTTCTGTAACTGAAATACAAACCACGCTATTTACATGGGGTGACTCAACCCTTAGGAAGGGTGGTAAGTCCCGGCCATACTGGCTTTTGGCTTTGCCCGGGGACTCAATATTTGAGTGTGTAAGTACTCAAGGAATAAGGAGTCCCTGCGCCTCGCTAGCATTGCTGTGAAACTGCTGCGGCCTACATAAGCTGTGTGTGAAGGTGAAGAGCGTGACTCGTCATAGGAATTTGACCTAGAGTTCTTCAGGTGGAATTCTAGGCTAGGACTCTCCCAATACCACCTCATCAGGGTATGGGGACATGATAGTATTACTCTTAATACTAGGAACACAAGGAAGCATGGTTTACCTGCAGTGGTTTGAGGTCAGCTATGCAAAGAACCCAGGATGCTGCTTTCTCCAAGGAAGGAGCAGATGAAGAAAAGAATAAGGGCCAGACAAATCTTTTCATTCACGCAGACTAAGACCAGGTAACAATGCCCTCAACCCTCTGCTACCTGTCCATTAAGGAGCCTGAGGTTAGACCAGCTATTGTGTATCCAACACAGGGCCGATAGAGAACGTATCGAGCCTCCTGTGTGTCACGTTTTGCAGGTAGTGGGCTGTGAAGGTCATCTGACGCTTCCACCCCTGTTTGTAGAACCTGCGTCACTAAGAAGCTCTTCTTGAAGGTCAGGAACTTTGCTGCGCCCCTTACATCGTGCGCTCTAAGGCGACATGACGGAGGAGGGTCAGGATTCAGGGACAGATGGATCACCCTACGAATCCATGCGGAGATTGGTAATCTTGGTGACCCTCCTCTTGTTCTCCCAGTGCTCACAAACAAAGCTTACACTTGGGGACGAATGCAGCCGTTCTTCGAGATATAACCTCAGACTACTTACTGGACACAGTAGGAGATGGTCTGGGTCATCTGTTACAGAACGAAGACTCGAAATCCAGAAAGAGTCGAATCGAGGATCCGGCACTCTCGGATTCTGTGTCTTAGCCACAAACTCAGAGACGATTACAAACGTTACCTCCCCTCATACCCTTGCATGGGTGATGTCATACGAGAGACCATGAAGTTCACTGACTCGCTTGGCCAAGACCAAAGCTAGCAGGAACACCGCCTTTCGAGCTAGGTGTCAATTTGAAGCCTGGCGACATGGTTTGTAGGGAGGCCTCCTAAGAGGCCTGAGGATTCGGACCAATTGCTCTGGAGGAGGTCTCCCTTCTGACTGAGGGCAGGTAAGATCGTATCTTCGTATGAGTAGGGAAAGTTCCAGTGAGGAAGGAATGTCCGCTCCTTTGAGCCTGAAGGCTAGCCTTAAGGCTGAGCGATAGCCTTTCATTGCCGAGACTGAAAGGCGCATTCTTTCCGCAAATAAACAAAGAATATCGCTCTTGCTGGAACAGTGGTATCGAGTGAATAGATACTCCTACGCGATTCCAACCACAAAAATGCTCGCCACTTTGCCTGGTAGGCCACTGTGGATGACCTGCGCAGGTGTCCAAACATCCAGTTCGCAACTTGTTGCGACAATCCTCTCTTAGTGAGGGAATGCTGGATAGTCTTCCAGGCAGTAAGTCAAAGCGAAGCTACGGCTTTGAGGGAGCTGTTGGCATGTGGTTGTTTGCTTGTGTTGCAGAGGGGGTTCTTCCGGAAGTTCCGTTAGGAGTTGAGGAAGGTCTGGAAACCATTCCGCGAGATGCCATAGCATAGCTATCAAGGATCATCGAGCGATTGACCGATATTCTGGTCTTGTGGAGCACCTTCCTCATCAGACAGAACGGGGAAAAAAAGCGCACACGTTGCTGCTGTCCCACCGTTGTTGGAAGGCATCTTGTCAGAGTGCTTTGGGATCTGGGCCTGGGGGTAATACAGCGGGAGCTTGAAGTTCAGCGCTGTAGCGAACCGATCCACAGTCAGATAATCCCACAAAGTCAGGACTTTGTTGGCTACTGGATGATCCAAGGACCACTCGATACTCATTATCTGAGATGCTCTGCTCCGACTGTCGGTTAGCACATTCCCTTTGTCTGGAATGAAGCGAGTCGATAGAGGGATCGAGTGGGCTTCGGGCTATCTCAGTATCTCTACTGAGAGATGGGATAGCCGCTTTGAAAAGGTACCTCCTTGCTTGTAGATGTAAGCCACTACTGTGGTGTTGTCGCTCATAACCCCTCAGAGTGATCCGCTAGATCTTTGTTGGCACTGATGAAGGGCTAGGAAGAGCTGCCTTCATCACTAGCAGATTAATATGGAGGCACTTTTCCGATTCTGACCACAGGTCTGAGGCCCTGTGGTACCGAATGTCAGAAAACAGCCTCCAATTCAGGGAAAGGAACAAGGAGATCTATTCTTTCCCGTAGGATGCCCAGAGACCCCAGCCAGATGACAGGCCACGAAGTTGCCTGTATGGCACACTTCGCTACATTCTCCTGGCCTAGGATCTCAGTAGGAGAATAGGACACGTGTCGGTTGGAAAGTCTCTTTAGAGGGACTCCCCCAGTGAGTTCTTCCACGGAGTGGTGAACCGTAAGGTCCAAACAAAGTCTCCTCTACGATCTCGAAATACCTCCTCTGATGGACTCGAGGAGGAGGGAGGAGCTTGTTATCGGTGCTGGATCTGTTGGAGGAGGCGCGCTCAGAGAGCTGGCCTTCAACCTTGTCTCTGGCACTCTTCTTCCCTTGTGACCAGGGCAAAGCTGCACTGGCCCTAGAGGGTTCTGGGTGCCCTAGACTTGGTCCAAGACCGAGTCCTTACCCTCACTAGGAGGGGCCTCTGGGTTTGGAAACCTGTTGAGGTTCCTCCTGTGGGTCAGAACTTGCCAGCCCGCATGTTCTGACTCTTGGTGTTCTCCTCCTGATGAGCTAGCAGCAAAGTCTCTCGTCCCCAGTGCTCTTCCAGGGGGAATTTGTGGACATTCTCCGAAGGTCTAGCTGGCTCCTGTCTGATCCTTGCCGAAGACTTAGAAACAGTCTTCGAGTCCTTCGGTTCCCTCCTGGGAGGGATACAGGACTCCAGTAATGATGGATGCAGGCTCTTCTCTACCCCTGTGGGAAGACCTCTCAGGAAGAGGCGGAGTTTCCCCCCATGGTGTGATGGGGGAACGGACCGGTTCGTCCGACTCCCCCGAGGATAGGTAATCCTCATCCGCAGTGGAGGGGGAGAAAGTCTGGGGTAAAGAAATAGCCTTGCGCAAGGATTTGCGAGAGGACAGTTTACCCCTTGGAGACGTCACCCTGGAGGGGACTCCCCTCTTCTTCTTCAGGCGGGGAGGGAGCTGCCCCTGATATGTGACAGAGGTTAGCGAGCACAGGCTTCATAGCCTGCATAAGAGCTCTGGCAATGGTCCCAAACCAGGGTTGCTGGCTGACAGTCGAGCTGTCAGACACTCCCTCTGGAGGGAAGGGGATCGTTCGATCCCTTGGAGGAGTTGACAAACAAGGGTTCGCCTGAACGAAGCTGAAACAAAAAGGGGCCTTGGACCTGTCCGGAAGCCTCCCCTCCTCTGGCGAGCGCGCTGTTCTGCGCCTGCTGGGAGGGGAACGGGACGATGACCTGTCCGCCTGAAGCCCCGTAAAATTTTGTGCGTGATCGCGCTTGCGATCGGGGCGCAGATCGAGCTGGTGGTAGCGCGATGATTCCTGGAAGGGATCGTGCGCAGCAGGAATTTTGTGCTCACGAGCGCGCGGGCGCGCAAGGACGCGGGTGTGCGAGATTGATGGCATGAGCATGTAGGAGATGGTGCGGGCGCGTGAGCGCGAGCGCGGGTGCACGTAGGAGATGGTTGAAGGTTGGATGGGCGCAATCAATTGATCGCGTGTGCGCGGGCGCGCAGAAACCTGATGCAACAATGTTGGGCGCGAGTGTGCAGTAGCGCGTTGGCGAGTAGGTGAGCGCTGCGCAGTCTTTACAGGCATCTTACCCTGAGGAGCTCGTCGGTGCGCAGGAGACTTGATACTCCGAGGAGTGGTCACTATGAGAGACCTCTCCCGCGAGTGGGAGAGGTGCCCTTCGTAGAAGAGACTTGGAGACCCCGCAGGCTGAACCACTGGTGAGCGCCTGCGATCTCCCAGGAGAAAAACTCCAACGAAGTGCGCCGCAATCGGATTCGGGCATACAAGTGTGCGCTGTTGCGATGGGTGCGCAACTGGAATATCGCGCGCAACTGGAACATCGTGCGCAACCGGAAAATTGCGCGCAACTGGAAGAGTGCGTACAGGATTGCGCAATTTGGATGGAGAGTCCAGAGGTACCTGGACTGCGCGCTGAATTGTAGAAGCGCGCTGAGGCGTTGGTGAGCGTGTGTGCGCTATATCAGGAAGAAGGGCACGCAAATTAAAGAAATGCTCGCGCGCACGCACGCGGGCGTGCGAGCGGAATGCGCGCGGGAAACCATTGGTGCCCTCGCGTGGAAAAATAGGAGCGCACGTGGACGCCCGGGCGCACGGGAACCCATTGGTGCCCGTACGCGGACGATCGTTGGCGCTCACGCGTGTATGAAGATCATCAGCGCAGGTGTGATCATCGGCGTTTGTGCGCATAAGAAGATCGTCGGCGCTAGCGCGTTTGCGAGTGCGTAAATGCACGCGTGCGCTTGTGCTCTAGGTTGAAGGATCAGCTGACAGGTCGAACAGGAACTGGGATGTGTCCCTAAAAGGAGAGCATCCCCTGAAGAAGACCAAGGCAGGTCTGCTTCAGCACAGAGCCGACGATCAACACTAGAAGTACTGCGCAGGTGAGCGCTGGCGCGCTAAATCAGGAACTGCTGGTGGGCGCTGGCATGCTGTGTGGGGGCGCAGGGGAACCCTGGCGCGTAACAGGAACAGGTGCGCGCAGGTGAGCGCTGAGGCGCTAAGACTGGAATAGCAGCAGCATGAGGGGGCGCAGGTTAAACCTGGAGCTGAAGGATTAGAGGCGCAGTTTACGCTCAAGTCCCTTATGCGCAATGGCAGGTTTAGTCGTGGGCGCTCACAGCGCGTCAGCAGCCAGGAACAGAGACGGCAGGACAGCAGGTCTTGACTAAGGGAACGAGAGACCAAAAGGCCTAACGTAGCCTGAGTTCCGAGACCCTGAAGGGTCAGCGCAACGAGAAACCGAAGTTTCCCTGTCACTAAACACCGAAGTGTTGGAGTGACTAAAGTTACGAGAGCCCAAGGGTTCTGCGTAACTAATGTTATGAGACCCTGCAGGGTCAGGGTAACGAGAAACCGAAGTTTCCCTGTCACTAAACACCGAAGTGTTAGTGACTGAACAGCAAGCTGTTCTAATCAGGAACAATCCTCCGAAGAGGAGTCTCTATGAGTGGCCTCTCTCGCGAACAAGAGAGGAAAACACTTCGCAGAAGAGACAGGTGATGGTGTCCCTAAGGGCCGTTGGATCAGCAAGCTGATCTTATCAGGAACAATCCTCCGGAGAGGAGTTTCTATGAGTGTCCTCTCTCGCGAACGAGAGAGGTGACACTTCGTAGAAGAGACCTATAAGGAGCAATCCTCCGAAGAGGAGTCCTTAAGAGTGGCCTCCTTCGTGAACGTGAGAGGTCACAAAACTGACTTGTAGCTGCTCAGCCCCTTGAGCATAGCTACAGAAGCGACTGCTCAGCCCCAAGAGCATAGTCACATCAGGTTCCATGGGCCGGCCTTGCAACCGCTCAGCCCCTTGAGCATGATTACAAGAGAGGTCGTTCAGCACTAAGAGCATAACCGCCTAAGGACCAGGAAACCCCATACACTGGTAATGGCGCCCCTAAGGGCCATGGGGTCAGCAAGCTGACCTATAAGGAGCCATCCTCCGAAGAGGAGTCCTTATGAGTGGCCTCCCTCGCGAATGAGAGAGGTCACAAGACAGATCCTGCAGCTGCTCAGCCCCTTGAACATAGCTACAGAAGCGACCGCTCAGCCCCAAGAGCATAGTCGCTTGAAGTTCCATGGTCCGGCCTTACAACCGCCCAGCCCTTTGAGCATGGTTACAAGGGCGGTCGCTCAGCCCCAAGAGCATAACCGCCTAAGGACCAGGAAAAAGGTAAGAAGGGAAGTTAACTAACTACCCTTGGAGGCGAACCTCCTTATCGTTCTAGGATGAACTGAAGAGCTGACAGTTGTCACGGGAGAACTTCTAAGAGAAGGGATAACGCCCATGACGATGTCCTAGAGAGACGGCAGCGACAGCAGACTCCCCAGGCATAAACAGGACAGCTCTGCTTCGTTGGCACACCAGTCAAACGAAGAAACTGCATAGTTAACTGGGAAAATAAATTTAAATAATTATTTAACAGAAATTCCCCCGGGTGGAACTCCGAAGAGTAACCCCGAGGGAAAGTAAACATAAGAACAAAAGTTAGGTATGCGCCCTCCTCCCCCACTGACACTCGCGGGAGAAGGGGGAGGGCGGAGAACTTTAACAAAAACAGAATTATAACAACTATAATTATGTAACTGACTTTGAATGCTCCCAAAGTAAGAATCACAGACCCCCGAAGGGGAGTGTTCCCAGAAGCTGACCAGTTAAAAACACAATTAGATTCATAAAAAATAATTGAGACAAATAAAACGGAATGGCAACTCAGCCCGCAACGGGAAAGAAGCTTCCGAGTAGTAGTACGTAGTAGTAGTAAGAGGTGAACGACCTTGAGAAGAGAGACCGCCCTCCATGAAGTGCAACCGTGGTGGCCTAGAAGTAGAAAGGCCGCGCACCATTAAGTGAAACGGCGGTGGCCTAGCGCGATGCCGGGTTTCACTCTTCGCTATCGCACACTACACACACCGCACAAACACCGAAAAGAAAACTTACTATATTCTATACACAAAAATATTTATAAACACCAAGAATGTTTATATATATTAAGTATAAGAAAAATAAGAAAAAGACAAAAGCATTAATGGCTGTCAAGCGAAGATGGGAGCAGACACGTCCGCTCGCCATCCGAGCCAAAAGTAAAGTGAAGCACTCACTAGTGTGTGTGAGGGGGGGGGGGGGGGGGGGAAAGAGCAAGTCCCCCCCCCCCCCCCGCTAACTAGTGGTGGGGTCGTAAACCCTCGTTAAAATTCTTATGGCTCGTTATTCAGCTACACCAAAGTAATTACCCCATGTAAATAGCGTGGTTTGTATTTCAGTTACAGAACAAACTGGGAGTTTCTTATTTAGCCATGTGATGAACAGGTTGGTGGCAGGTGATAACCAAAACACAAGAATCTTTTCTATCATGCGGGAGCACTCTGAATTTACAACTTTTCCCTGATAAGTGAGTGTGTTTGCTGGAACATTCCTCTAGCCTGGAATGAACCTAGCTGACAACTCAGTTATTGTCCACTGCCCACTATGCAACCTGATTTGTCAATTCACAAAGACCGTACAAGGCAGTCCCTCCTCTCTTGCTAACTTATGCTGTGAACGTAGCGTTCTCGCACATCAACACAACTGAATGCCTTATCAACCGGTTGATATGCAGGTGATTTTCTTCTGGGAACTACAACCCTGAAATGATCTGATTCCTCCTTGGATATATCTGAGAACAGAAGCATCTCAGGAGGTGGGGAGTTGAGTGGTACTACCCTGGTGAGGGCTTCCTTCTTCACCCTTAGGAAATATCATCCTGAACCTCTTGCTCAACTAGAACAAAATGGGAAGGGAAACTGCTAGCTGCCAACCAGTGACTCATCAGACACCACTGAAGCAACTGCTGGTGGAGATGCCTGTGATGAAACTTTTCTTTGAGGAAGGATATTCCAGAAGAAATTGCTACATCTGAGCCTGAGCCTGCGTTCACGCTTAAACAGGAACGGAGCGCCATCCCTCTGAGCTTTCTAATGCGAATGTGTGGTGGAAAGACTCTCACTGCTGTTCTGTGTCTATCAGTCTACCCAAGTACTTCATCATCAACTTTTCCCAATTTATTACGATCCCCTGATTGCAACAAAAAAATAGTAGTCGGTCTCGATTCGGAAACAACCACTAATCAGAAGAAGCCAGGATCACCCAGTCATCTAAATACCTCAAAAGACGAATCCCGTTTGAGCAGGCCCAAATTGAGTCACTATCACTGGCACTGGCCTTGAGAAAGACATCACAGGAATTGGAGACATGGGGACAGATATCACTATGTGAGCCACAGGGCCAGGGTCACAGGAACCATGGCGAGTACTTTTTTGGACCTGTAAATAACTACCTTGTTATCAAATTTAATACAGAAATCATTCCCTATTTTAAAGGACAAAAGGTTTACATACTTGAAGGAACAAATACATTAAATACATAGTCATTAATACACAGAAGGGAGAAGTTTTAGAGAAATTCAGAAGAGCGATACTGTATGTTCTGTATACAAAAGAGAACTAATTTGCAAATATAGAATGGAAGTGAGCCCTATAAAGAGAAGTCCCAGTGAATACCTTATATGAATGTACTGAGTTGATGTAATTTCGTAAAAAAAAAATCTTGGGGTAACATTTGAAGCTATTTTGGGCAGAACAAATGTCATAAATATCCACTGAACTGTATTTTACTTACCTGAATGATACATACAGTTGCTTCACATACATTCATAATATGATGTTGGGATATTTCTCTCTGATGGTGGCAAAAGTAGCGTTTCAAGAAAATACCAGTCCACTGAAATAAGGCCATCCATCCTAGAAATGACCCTACCACCACTCCAGATTTTGTGATCCAGTTCAGCATTGTTCTTGATATTTATTGGGTGATCTACATCCTGAAAGATGAATAAAAGGAAAACATATTCAAGAACTAATGATGTCTCAAATCTTTTTTAATTGGAAAAATATTAAAGCCTCTAATGAAATATGATATTTTCATAATAAAATAAATTTTTGAACATACTTACCCGCTGGTTATATATAATAGCTTTTATTCTTCTGTCCGGCAGAAATTCAAAACTCGCCACAATTGCACAGATATGCCAGGTATACACTAGCGCCACAACAGAGTTAGGTCGAACTATCCCTCCTAGTATCAGATTTTCCATGCCCATAGGTCTCTAGAGGGGAGGAAGGGGGGGATTTTAAGTTATATAACCAGTGGGTAAGTATGTTCAAAAATTTATTTTATTATGAAAATATCATTTTTAAACATTTAAACTTACCCGCTGGTTATATATAATAGCTGATTGACACCCTTGGTGACCCTTGGTGGCGGGTCAGAGACAGTAACATTAATGGAATTTCACTTAAGAGTTTAAAACAAAACTTAGCTTGAGGGTTTGTACCTATTAAGGAAGCTGACTTCAATGGTTCTCTGCATTAAAAAGTCTGCTGTCCTTTGAGAACCAGCGACCCACCCAGGGGGCTGAAGAACTCTAGGAGCTGTCAAACGGTGAATATCCTATATGTTGACAGGACCTCAACTAATACCCTTGCTCCAGACGCTCTCAAGGAACAAATGACTACCTGACTAAGTAAATGATTGCGGAAGATTGTCTAACAATTTCCTCCAATCATAAAAATACATACAAGTTCCAAGAGGGGAAAAGGGTACTAGGGATTAAGGGAGTGTAGTGGTAGATCCTTCACCTACTACTGCATTCGTTGCTATGAATGGACCCAAAGTGTAGCAGTCCTCATAAAGAGTCTGGACACATTTTAAATAATGTGATGCGAATACAGATTTACTTCTCCAAAACGTATCCAATATACTTTGCAGAGAACAATTTTGTTTAAAAGCCACAGAAGTTGCCACAGCTCTAACTTCATGAGTCTTAACTTTTAGGAGCTTAAGATCTGCCTCAACACAGTGTGTGAACTTCTTTAATTAAAAGTCTTATGAAATATGATAAGGCATTTTTAGACATGGGTAAAGCAAGCTTCTTGACTGCACACCAAAGAGCTTCTGAACTGCCTCTTAAACCTTTAGTCCTGTCTAAATAAGGGATTTTGACCTAGGAAAAATCTATTTCTGGGCGAGGGACCTGTGCCGCCCAGTGAATAAGCTCCTATTAGCACTTATTCTTAGGTAATTTACTGCTAAATATACCAGAGAAAAAATGTAAAGGAGTGCTAGGTTAACTAGCTCGCTCACCTATTGGTGTCGGTATAGAATTGGGCGTATAATCCAGAGGTCCCGCACTATTTAGATTCATCCACGACAAAGACCCCAATAGAGGAGAGCCGTTCAACCTCACTCGGCACCACCAACTCTGCATCCGCTCAGAACCCAACTCCTTAGCACCCAAAGTTTGGGGACTCCAAGGGAGAGGAGCTGGGAGGGTTCACTGGGCGGCACAGGTCCCTCGCCCAGAAATAGATTTTTCCTACGTCAAAATCCCTTTTCTGGGCTTGAACCTGTGCCGGCCAGTGAATATATACAAGAGAAATGTCACCAAACTTGCAAAATAAAGGAAAAACATAAACATAAGGAAAATACAAGTTACTTTAATCAGAGATGAGTGCCAAAAACAGCTATAAGGGTATCTTAAAAAGAACATAAATCCACTTGGTAGAACAATTGACAAAAAAAGGTAAGGTATAATAATGCCGTGAGTGATGATATATACAGATACTCAGGAGTCAAAAATTTACAAATATAGTAATAGTAATCAGGTGCGAAACCAACGAATACAAATAGGGTATAAATGAGGCAGGTAAGGGGGAGAGATAAAATAACAAGGAATTAATATGTGAGTTACCTGGGGGTAACTACACTCCCTGCAGCTACTGTAGGAAATTTAAGGGCTTCCAAATGTTTAAGGTAGTGTTTCTTGAACACTGACGGTGATTTCCACCCTGTATACCTGGAAAGATCCGTAAAATTCATGTGGTGAAAAAAGTTCACCGAAGTAGCGACCGCTCTGATATCATGTGCAAGAGGAAAAGAGTCAGGGTTAGCTTGTTTAATAAAATACAAAATCTGTTGCCTGATCCCTTTAATGGTAATGGTACCGCCTTGTTCTCTAACGAATAGAGGCCCGGAGGAGTTAGAGGAGGTCCGGGATAAATAAGACTTAAGAGTAGTAACAGGGCACAGAGACGGATCTTGCGTGAGGGGAACAATTTTCCAGGAGGACCATCTGTTCTGAGGGTCTTCGTTCTTAGCTAAAAAGAATTTGTTAGGTGAAAGAAGGACCTCTCCCGAAGGAAGGAACTCAATATGACCCGGGTCTCTTGATAAAGCTGCCAGTTCAGAAATTCTTGCCCCGGAGGCCAAACTCACCAGGAAAAGTGTTTTCCTGAGAAGGGGAATGTAATCACAAGAACTGTTAATGGTATCAGAAGCCAATTTGAGTACATCATTCAGGAACCAGGTAACCGGGGTAGGACGAGTAACCGGTTTCAGTCTGGTACAGGCTTTCGGAATTGAAGCTAACAAAGAGTCGGTTAAGTCTATGTTAAAACCCACTAGGAAGATCTTTTTCAAGGCAGATTTAATAGTGGTGATAGTATTGGCTGCCAGACCTGATTCTAATAAAGTTCTAAAGAAAGTGACTGTAAGGTTCAAGTTCATACAGTGTACGTCTGAGTCTATCAAAAATTTAGCCAACTTTTTAAACGCAGAATCATATTGGCGGATGGTGGAATCCCGTTTATCTGATTCTAGGAACAGGGTGTTTTGAGGATCGATATTGGCACCATGCATGGCCGCAAACTTCATGAAGTCCATAAAGTTAGGACGCTCTGAATGTTTGAGAAAGCGTACACAACGCGTGTTTGTACTGAGACAGAACCGGATTGGGTATCGGGTGAGGATGTAGTCTCAACTCTCGCAGGAGAGGGTACCAATTGCTCTTGGGCCAGTTGGGTGCGACCAAGGCTACTCGTCCCTTGAAGGATCTCAGTTTGTCTAGGACTTTCAGTAAAAGATTCACCGGAGGAAAGAGATAAATCCTTTCCCAGATGTCCCAATTCTGTGACATGGCGTCTGTGGCGTAGGCCTGAGGGTCTAGATTGGGAGCCACATATACTCTCAATTTGTGGTTGGACTCCGTGGCAAAGAGGTCCACTTGGAGACCCGGAACCCGAGAGAGAATCCACCGGAATGACTTTAGATCGAGTGACCATTCCGATTCTAGAGGGGAGGCCCGGGACAAGGCGTCTGCCACTACGTTCCGGACTCCCGCCAGGTGGACAGCTGAAAGATGCCAACGGTTCGAGGTTGCTAGGGAGAATATGGCTACTAGAACATGGTTCAGAGGCCCTGATTTTGATCCGCCTCTGTTGAGGCAGCGGACCACCACTTCGCTGTCGAGAACCAGACGAAGGTGTTGTCTCTTGGGTGGAGCGAGACGTTTCAGGGTTAGAAGAACTGCCATGGCCTCCAGCACATTGATGTGAAATTGGCGGAATAAAGGAGACCAAAGACCTTGAACTTTCCTGAGCTGAGAATAGCTTCCCCAACCTGATAGGGATGCGTCCGTGTGAATGATTAACTTCGGAGGCGGAAATCGAAGGGGAACTGACTTTGACAGATTGTTGGCCCTTGTCCAAGGTAGAAGTCTTTCCCGGAGAATGGGAGGAAGGCGGACTTTCCTGTCCCGGAGCTTCCGGTTCGCCCTCGAACGCCAGACACGATTGATATCTTTCAATTTTGCTTTCAGAAGTAGATCCGTCACTGAAGCAAATTGAAGGGACCCTAGGATCCTCTCTTGGAGTCGTCTGGAACTTACTTTGTCTTTGAGAAAGCGTTTGGTGTTCATTGCAATCTCTAACCTCTTGGGTTTGGGAAGACACAGAGTGTGAGATATAAGATCCCATTGCAGGCCGAGCCATTGGAACTTTGATTTCGGAAGAAGACGGGACTTCTTGAAGTTGATCTGGAAGCCTAGAGATTGAAGATATTGGATGACTCTGTGAGTGGCTTTTAGGCAATTTTGGGAGGTGTCTGACCAAATGAGCCAGTCGTCCAGATAGGCTACTACTTGAATCCCTTGATTTCTGAGTTCCTGAACAGCAACTTCTGCTAACTTTGTGAAAATCCTTGGGGCGATGTTGAGCCCGAAAGGCATCACCTTGAAGGAGTAATTTTTGTTTCCTAGGCGGAAGCCTAGATACGGACGGAAGTGTCTCGCTATCGGGACGTGATAATAGGCGTCTGTAAGATCGATAGAGGTGGTGACGGCCCTACGGGGAAGTAAGGTCCGCACCTGCGAGACGGTAAGCATTCGAAACTTGTCGCATTGAATGGACAAGTTGAGAAGGGATAGTCTAGAATCACTCTTCTCTTGTCCGAATCCTTCTTCGGGACACTGAACAGCCGACCCTGAAACTTCAGGTGTTTCGTTTCTTGTATGGCGTTCTTTTGTAACAGGTCCTAGACAAATTCGACTAGGTCCGGAGTGGAATGCTGATGAAATCTGTTCGGTGGAGGAGGTCCTTGAATCCAACTCCACCCCAGTCCCTTGGAGATGATACTGAAAGCCCAGGGACTGAACCTCCATTTGTTGCGGAAGGCATAAAGCCTCCCCCCTACCCGCTGCACCTCAGTATTGGCTTGAGGAGTTGCCTCCACGTCCGCCTCGGAAGTTCTTTCCCTTGCGAAAGAATCTACCTCTACCTCTGTTCTGGTATGAACCACGGTGGTAGCCTCTACCTCTGTTATAACTCTGGGAAGAGCCTTGAGCCTCATAAGATTGGTTAAAGGCTGGAGAGGTGGTGGAGGCACCGGGAAGCTGGCTCTTAGGGAGCAGAACGGTGACGTAGTCGTCCGATGAAGGAGCCTGAGAGGTGGAAGGCTGTGCAGGAGCAGCAGGAGATGGAGGAAGAGGCTGCCGGAAAACGGACGAACCACTCTGCTGTTGCCGGAACTGAGTGGAGGTATACGGGCGGAGCTTCTTCCTACCCCGGGCTTGGTAACTTGCGGGATCATATTTCCGCTTAGGAGTCAAACCCCAACGGGCTTTAAGGCTCTGATTAACTCTAGTAGCCTCTGCCAAGACTTCCTCCACAAGATCCTCAGGGAAAAGATTTGGACCCCAACAAGAGGACCGGATAAGTTTATTCGGCTCGTGCCTAATAGTCGCCTCAGCCAGGACGTATTTGCAGCACCTACGTTTAGCAAGAGCAAAGTCATATAAATCAAAATATAACGACTGCAAAGTAGCCTTATTGAGAGACTTAAAGATACTCTCAGTATCATAAGTTAAGGCTATCGACTCCGTAGACGTGGCCAAGTTCAAGGTTCGACCAACACGTAGGCGGGAATCATACTCCTGTTTAATAAGGGATTCCGGGAGACGGGGAAGCCGTTCACTAAACATAACTGAAGCACAGTCCGCTGTTAGCTTGCCAGAAGTAAAGGTGGTATGGACATTGTCCCAACACTCATTACCTGAAGGAAGAAGGAGGGAGATCGGATCCACCTCTCGGATGGGAGGCAAGGGCTTCTCCTCCAGAGCATATTGAAAAGCAAGCTCTGCAACCTTATTGACGCATGGAGTCACGGTATTCTTGTCCATTAAGAACATTGTGAAAGAACTTTTATGAGGCGTCAACATGGTATTGGTGCAACCAATATCATTCAGAAACCTAGCCCAAACAGATTGGGCTTGTTCCTTTGGGAAAATGACAGTCTCTTTGGGGACCTTATCCAGCCGAACCAGAGCTTCCTCGGTAAGCCTGGCATAACCATGAAATGGAAATGCGAGACCAGGAGGAAAGAATTCAAAATCCTCTAGTGGACGAGTACCAAGACCTTCCAATGTTAACATCCCGTCTGAGAATGGGGAATGAAGAGCCATGCGCCAAGGGTTATTCTTGGTAAACGGCGGAAGCTTAGAGGCATCCGGGATGAGAGAGCTTTGAACTCGCTCCGGAGCACCCTGCTCTAATGCCCCAAGTCTCTGACCAATGTTAGAGAACATCGTGTCCATCTTGGCCTGCATTTCCGACACAATCTTAGATTGCATCTCCGACACAATGCGAAGCATGGCTGATTCGGAAAGGCCCGGGTTAGGAGCAGAAGTGGCGGATTGTACTCCAGGGTCGTGAGACTTAGAGGAGGAGCCGGAAGCCTTAGATGACGGGTTTGTATTTGACTTGGAACTATGGGAAGCCTTGTGGGGCTTACGAGCTTTTGGCAAAGTTCTAGATATAGACTTATCTTTGGGGGGAACCGGGTGTGATCGGTGAGACGAATCACGGTCCCCAGAAAAACCATGGAAAGAAGAGAGATCAGATGAAGAAGAAAGAGCGGGGCTGAGGATAGGAATCTCAGCGCCGGTAACACCTGCCTCACTTACCACCCTACCTGCATCCGGATCATCCAATAACATAGGTTCCACATCCAAGTTCAAGGAGGCAACATTGTCTTCCAGATCTCCGGGGGCATCCAACGGATCTTGATCCTGGTCTATGAATCCCGCAATAGTGGCATCAATGTCGGCAATGATGGGTGCCGCAACATGCCTAGCCACAGCGGCTGAAGACTTGGCATTAGGGTAGATCATAGCACAGTAGTCTTCAGATAGGACGTAAGGCTGTTTCGATTTCACGTTTCGGGCAAATCCCCCAACCCACACTTTCAGTGTGGCCCGAGCCGCAGTCTTCTGCTCCGGGGATGCCTGAAATAATAGTGGGAATTACAGAAAGGAAGATTCCCGGCGGTCCTTCAAGACCATAGAAATCTTACTAAATAGTGTATGTATACCAAAAAAAGGTAAAATAATTAGAAAGACAACATAGCCAACGGGACTCACCGAATCAGATCCGAGGGTGGTGATGAGGTCAAAACAGACCATACAATTATCAGGGTGCCAGACCACGATGTCTTCCAGCTGAACTCCGCAGAGGGCGTGAGACCTACATACAGTATGGCCACAAGGCTGGTGAAGGACAGCCGCACAGGCCGTCGTCTGACAATGCACCATCTATAAAAAGAATAGTATATGAAAAACTGTAATTCTCTTAAGTAGGGGCGGGTCCGGAGGACCCGGGACTAAACATAAGTCTAACTTAAGACTAGAGCTTAACTGTAATACTCTTAAGTAGGGGCGGGTCCGGAGGACCTGGGCCTAAACATAAGTCTAACTTAAGACTAGAGTATAGCTATCCATTCCGGTCGAGCCGGGATCATAAAGAAGGATGCAACAAAGAATTAAGACACATGGTGTCTGATTTCCCGGAGCGAGGTTAAGCCCCGGACCGGGAAATAAAAGTACATCCATAAACCAATACATATAGGAACTCCGGGATAGTGATCTGTTATATATAATCATAGGAACTGTTATAAATTAAGAGGGGGGCGGAACTGTAGATAAGAACCACCAACAGAACCCGGAGGGTTTCGTATAACATAATAAAAGTGTGATAGGTGAATATAAAATAGGGTGCACTGGGATCCTACTCTGTTGACCGGTGGCCAACCCGTCTAGACAGAGACGAAACCGCCGGGACACCCGGAGGACAAAGTCCATAAACACTGAACTACCCCCTCTAAAAGGAGGGAAGGCAACAGTCCCCAAGGGGAGGGGGGAGAGAATCCTAGCCACCAACCTAGCGAGAGGGGGAGCTTGGGGGAGGATCACGTGATACGGAGCAGCAGGGCTACCAACTGACGATCCCCAAACACTACCAAAACAGATCATACGGAGTAATAGCACAAATATTCATTATAAAAGTAATAGCGTTGAAAAATATATAAATATACACATAAAAAATTAGGGCAAGGCATGCAAAATAATAAATAAATCCCAAAGGACAACAACCTGATGGCTTATATAATAAAAATTGCCGCCCAGTAACGAAGGTCGGCAAGCCATCTACAATACGTAACCTGATATCGGCCCTAAATATGAACCACAAGGGTTCTAAACGCTAAATAATGAATATCCACAGTAAACATATAAAAATTTAAACTAATAATAAAAATAATACACTTAGTAACACCGCGAGTGAAACTAAAAGCTCTCAACAGGAGTACCAACCGTAAGCGGAATCGAGCAAGACCGAGATGATCGAAGAGAATAAACTCCTATAATTTAAATATTAAACGATCTAGATTGCTCAAAACACAGCAAAACATAGCTTGGTACTTAACTTAGACGGTGTTCCTGGGAAACCGATGAAGAAGCCATAATCCAGCGAAAAATAAGGCAAAACACGAGAGCACAAACAAGCGGGTTACCACACAGGCGTGCTAAAAAGGAGTTGTGTTCTGAGCGGATGCAGAGTTGGTGGTGCCGAGTGAGGTTGAACGACTCTCCTCTATTGGGGTCTTTGTCGTGGATGAATCTAAATAGTGCGGGACCTCTGGATTATACGCCCAATTCTATACCGACACCAATAGGTGAGCGAGCTAGTTAACCTAGCACTCCTTTACATTTTTTCTCTGGTATATTTAGCAGTAAATTACCTAAGAATAAGTGCTAATAGGAGCTTATTCACTGGCCGGCACAGGTTCAAGCCCAGAAAGAACCTTAGTGTTCTAACAGGACAAAGAACCTTCTCCAGCTCTTCACCCACCAAATCAGAGAGGTTAGCAATTTCGAAAGAATTTGGCCATGGGTGAGAGGGACGTTCGTTTTTGGCTAGAAAATCAAGCTGCAGGGAACATATAGCTTTCCCATTTCTAAAGCCAATGTTTTTGCTAAAAGCATGAACTTCACTGACCCTTTTAGCTGTTACTAAGCTTACTAAAAATAAAGTCTTTAAAGTAAGATCTTTAAAAGAAGCAGAGTTCAAAGAGACGAATCGGTCACTCATAAGAAATTTTAAAACCATGTCAAAATTCCAGGCTGGTGAATCCTGTTGACGTTTCTTAGAGGTTTCAAAGGATCTAAGGAGATCCTGAAGGTCTCTGTTATTTGAGAAGTCTAAATGTCTATGCCTGAAGACCGCTGCTAACATACTGTACTCCTGTACCCTTTAATGGTTGAGGAGGAGAATTTGTGCCTTCTTCTAAGCTCTAAAAAGAAATCGGCAATTTGAGCTATAGAGGTACTGGATGAAGAAACTGAGTTTGTTTTACAACATTCTCTAAAAATTTCCCACTTAGATTGGTACACCTTGATAGCAGAAGTTCTTCTTGCTCTAGCAATAGCCTTGGCTGCTTCCTTCGAAAATCCTCTAGATCTTGCGAGTTTTTCGATAGTCTGAAGGCAGTCAGACGTAGAGCTGGGAGGTTTAGATGGTTTCTTGCCAAGTGGGGTTGTCTGAGAAGATCTATTCTCAATGGCAAGCTTCTTGGAACATCCACCATCTATTCCAGTACCTCTGTGAACCAACCTCTTGACGTCCAGAAGGGGGCTATTAACGTCAATCTGGTTCCCTCGTGAGACACAAACTTTTGTAGTACTCTGTGCAGCACTTTGAATGGAGGGAAAGCATACACATCTAGGTGTGACCAGTCCATCAGGAACGCGTCTATGTGTGACACTTCGAGATCTGGAACTGGGGAGCAATAATTCTCTAGTCTTTTGGTTTTTGAGGTTACGAACAGATCTATAAGGGGGCTACCCCAAATCCGCCAAAGTTTCTTGCACACATCTAGATGCAGTGTCCACTCTGTGGGGAGAACTTGATTCCTCCTGCTGAGGCTGTCTGCCCTCATATTCTTTTCCCCTTGAATGAATCTTGTCAACAGGGATATCTTTCTTTGTTGGGCCCAAACGAGAAGAGTTTTTGCCAACTCGTAAAGAGACCTCGAATGCATTCCCCCTTGTTTCGCTATGTAGGCCAAAGCTGTGGTATTGTCTGCATTGATTTGTATTACTTTGTTCAGTACTAGTTTCTCGAACCCCTTGAGAGCCAACAGGACTGCTAACAGCTCCTTTTGATTGATGTAGAGACTTAGCTGTTGTTTTGTCCACAGACCCGAAATCTCTGATTTTTCTAGTGTTGCTCCCCACCCCGAGTCCGAGGCGTCGGAAAACATCACAAGGTCTGGGCTCTTCTGTTCCAAAGAGAGACCTTCCTGGAGCCTGATTATGTTGTTCCACCAACGAAGGTACTCTTTTATCGGTTCCGTAAGAGGCTGTCCTCTTTTCTCCAATGGCAAATGAGATGGAACTGAAGGGGTCGTAAATTTAGTTTCCCCAAACATACAAATTGTTCTATTGAAGAGAAGGTTCCCAGGAGAATCATCCACTCCCTCACTGAACAAAACTCCTTCTTTAGAAAGGCACAAAGCCTTAGGAGAGCTAACTGTATTTTTGCAGGTGACGGAAAAACCTGAAAAGTCAGACTGTGAATCTTCATCCCCAAATAAAGGATCTTCTGGGAAGGGATCAATTGAGACTTCTCTAAATTCACCAGAAGTCCTAGCTCCTCTGACATACTCATTGTCAGACGCAAATCCTCCAGACAGCGATTGAGTGAGGGGGCTCTTAGTAGCCAATCGTCCAAGTACAAGGAGGCTTTGATGCCTCTTTGAGTGGAACATGCTTGCCACATTCATCATGATCTTTGTGAAGACTAGAGGGGCGGTGGTGAGGCCAAAGCCTAAGGCCTGAAACTGGAATACTTCCTTCCAGAGGTCTAAGGATAGGACACAACGATATGTCCTCAAAGACGCACCCTCTATTTGAGGGGTGGTGCTTAGCCCGAAACAAAGAACTCAAAATTGGACAACTTCCTCCCATACACGAACCTTCCGGTAGTTTGAAGTTCGGATGGATGGGGAAGTAGAAGTAAGCATCCTGGAGATCTAAAGAGATCATCCATAAGGCCCGAAACTGGAATACTTCCTTCCTGTACACAAACCTTAGGTAACATTTGCAACTCGGGTGAATCGGGACATGAAAATAAGCATCCTGGAGGTCTAATGAGACCATCCAGTCGCCTTTCCTTATTGCCGCAAGAACTGAGCTCTGGGATTCCATAGTAAACTTTGTCTTCTGGACGTAGTTGTTGAGGGCACTTATGTCCAAGACTGGCCTCCATCCTCCCGAGTTCTTGGGAACCAGGAACAATCTGTTGTAGAAGCCTGGTGATTTTAAGTCCCGTACCCTCTCTATCGCCTTCTTGTCTAGCAAGAGAGACATTTGAAGCTGCATGGCCTGCTTCTTTGATTCTTCCTTGTATTTAGGAGAAAGATCCACCGGGTTTGAAATTAATGGGAGTTTCGAGATAAAAGGGATCTTGTATCCATTCTTTAACACTAGGACAGACCATGGGTCCGCTCCCTTTTTCTCCCAGGCCTGCCAAAAATTGCTTAGCCCGGCCCCTACTACTGTCTGAAGGTGAAGGCAGTCAGACTTTGCTCCTGCCTGACCTAGAACCTCTCCTTGTTCTGGGCCTTCTACTATCGGATCTGAAGCTGCCTCTACCGACTGTCCTTCCACGAAAAAACTTCGTTGTTTGAGGGAAGGTAGTATCCTCCTTGAACCCACGGGTGGAGAAAGATGTTGGAAGAACCTTTCTTGCTGATTTAGAGACCAGGTCATGAGTAGCCTTTTGAGTAAGGGCAGCAGCCACCTCCTTTACTAGTTCCTGAGGGAAAAGAGAAGGGAAAAGAGGAGCATACAGCAACTCTGACCTCTGGAACGGAGTGACTCCCATGGAGAGAAAAGAGCACATAGTTTCTCTTTTCTCAACAACTCCGGCTGTGAACAGGGCTGCCAATTCATATTTGAGCCATCTCTTACAGCTTTGTCCATGCAGGACATTATATGGATAAGATTAGGAGTCTCAGGGCCCTTTAAAGCAGAAACTTTCTTTCCCAAGGTACCCAGAGACCAGTCAAGGAAGTTAAAAACTTCAAAAGCTCCATAAATGCCCTTGAGAAGATGGTCATACACAGTTATAGACCATAAAATCTTCGTTCTTGTCATAGCTGAGCGGTGAGAAGAGTCTACTAAACTTGAGAAGTCACCTTGAGCAGAGGCAGGAACTCCCAAGCCTAGGACACCTCCTGTTTCATACCAAATGCTAGACTTGGAGGCTAACTTGGCTGGAGGAAAAGAGAAGTTTGTCTTTCCTGAAACTCTCTTAGACTGCATCCAATTCTCCATTAATTTTAATGCTCTCTTAGAGGAGCGGGAGAGAACCATCTTAGTAAACCTTGACGTTTTTTATAATAATCCCACAATAAACTCCGATGGAGGAGAGCGAGGGGCTATAGGAGTAAAGCTGTCAGGAAATAATTCTGAAAAAATCAACAATCTTCTTGAGATCAACAGAATGTTGTGGTGTTTTATTTCCTTCCTCCTCTAAGGCAATGTCCAATGGCTCATCAAGAGAGGAATGATCATCCTGATCCTCTTCTGAAATAATTCCAGCTGGTGTAACCGCTTCTAGTTCTGAAAGGCGCCGCTCGCGAGCGCAAGTGTGAGCCGCGCGGTGTGCGTGATCGAGTCGTTCAGTTTGTTTGCTTACTTGGCGCTCAATAACATTGCGTTTGACGTCACGTTCATGCGCATGCTGTACTGAATCCAACTGACGTTTGGCGTAATGGTCTGTTTGACATAAGACGTCACGTTCTTTTTGTTCTATGTCACGATTAGCTAGGCGCGCAATGTCACGTTCAGGCGCCTGGCGCGTGACTTCGCGTTCAGCCGCCTGGCGCTCGTCGTCGCACCTGGAATGATGACTTTCGACGTCACACTCACTCACTTGACATTTGCTGTCAAGAGAAATTGAAACTCTATGAGCACTAGCAGTCTTAGTAGAAGCAGTTCTATCACCCTGCTCAACATCGCGTGTAAAGGTCGGCCGCCTGTGCGACATCGTGTGTAAAGGTCGGCCGCCTGTGCGACATCGCGTCACGATCGGAATCATGACGAACCAACGCTTTGCTGACCGCGGGCTGATAAGAATGCACAAATGTTGAGAGCTGCTGCTTCATGTCAAGCAGCATAGACCACTTAGGATCAACTTTAGACGAAACAGGAGTCGAAACTTCCATAGCGAATTCGCCTTCTTCATCACTCACATAACGCTCCACATAATCGGGAGATGAAATCCAGTCTGATGGAAGCGGCGGTGCATGTACCATAACACCAGGCTCAGGAATAAGCTTGGACTCAGTTTGAATTATCCCCTTGTCAATTTCCAACATTTTGTTAGGACGTTTAGGAGAACATTGAGCAGACAATTGAAAACGCTCTGGCGAATCCAAATGGATACAGCCAGGCGCTTGCGGTGATGGATCGCGTCGTTGCGCGCCTTCATACGCCTTTCTTTTAAGGGGTCTGGAAGGCTGACGCTAGACTTTGCCAAGCGTGGCTTCATCCGAGGATGATGATAAAAAACTAACCTCACCTTTCCCATGGCGAGGGTGACCGATCTATTACATCGAAACAACAGGAACGCTCGAAGGTACGTCTTCGCGATTGATGACGCCTCTCGTTCCCTTTCGCCGATCGACTTTACTTCTCCCATGGGTTCGGGAGCTTGCAAGAGGTCCAAGGCTAGGTGAACGACAAGAACGCGCAGACGCACCCTCCACATCACTAAGCACATTAATAGCACCATTAATATTACCACTTTTAAGCAGATTAACATCGGACATAATTTGGTCTCTGTCCGCTGGTAGCGATTCCACCCTCAAACCAAGAGCCTGGATCGCTGTCATCATATCTCTCATTGTAGGCTGAGATTGAACAGAATTAGGTTCAGGATCTACCATTACAGGGGAATTATGTTCAATGACATTAGAAAATGATAAATCCCTTGATCGAGAGGAACTACGTCTGATTCTATCTCTTTCTAATTTACGAGAGAAGCGTTCATAAGCCAACCACTGACTCTCGGATAATTCAAAACATTCTTGACATCTATCTTCAAAAATACAAATTTTACCCCTACATTTAATGTAAATTGTATGGGGATCAACAGAGGCTTTGAGAAGCAGAGTTTCACACCCTTTCACACACTTCCTATCTGAAGGGGAGGGGTCAGCCATTTTGAAATGTAAATAGAGAGATAAAGTCAAGCAGGGGTCAAAAAATAATCCAAATAATCCAATTCAATAGGTATTCAAGAGAATCCGTAAGCGAGTCAAATAAATGCGAAAATCAAAACCAAAAAACAACTGTATCACCAAGAACACAGTTAATTCCAGGTAAACGGCGAGTGAATTTCCAAAGCTGTTGCCAATATGGCGGCAGAAGAAAATCTGAAACTACGAGGGATAGTTCCACCTAACTCCATGGTGGCGCTAGTGTATACCTGGCATATCTATGCGATTGCTGTGAGTTTTTAATTTTTCTGCCGGACAGAAGCATAAAGCTATTATATATAACCAGCGGGTAAGTTTAAATGTTTAAAACAAGATGTTAATGCAATTGGCCTATAATTTGCTGCTAAAAACTTGTCCTTACCGGGTTTTAAAAAGGCTAAAATAATGGCTACTTCCCAAACACTTGGATAACTATGATCATGCCATATTCTATTAAAAATGCTTAAAATAAATAACTTTGTATTAAAAGGTACGTGTTTAATCATTGGATATGGAATTCCATCTGGTCCAGGGGCTGTATCGTTACACGTAGCAAGAGCAGAATCAAATTCTCTTTCAGTAAAAGGAGAACTGTATGACTCTTGCTTTCTTGTTGCGAAGTTTAAAACTTTCTTTTCTTCAATGCTCCTATACTGGTGACCAGGAGCTGCTTCACACTTGCACGATACATTTGAAAAATGGTCAGCCAGGGCATTGCTAACTTTAGTTGCTCCAGTCATATACTAGCCATTTACCCTTAACACTGGTGGTGGGTTTGGGGTGAATTTGCATGCTATCTTTTTTACTTTCCTCCACACAGATGATGTTGGTGTTCTACTGTTAATGGAGGAAACAAATGACATCCAAGACTGGCGTCTAGCTTTTTTCATGGCACGACGTAACTGTGCTCTACATTTCTTGTATATAACTAAATTCTCAGTACGGCGCATGCGCAATCGAGTTAAAGACTTTCTTGTGGCTCTGTGGAGGGCAGTTAGTTCTGATGACCACCAGGGGACTGGTCGTCGTCTGAATATCCCTGTTGTTTTGGGAATGGAATTCACTCCTGCTGTGTGAAGAGTTCCATTAAGTAAATCTATGGCATCATCAACACTTTCAAACTATTCTGCCTTTCCTTCAATTTCACTCAACTCCCGAAATCTATTCCAGTCCGCCTTATCAAGATTCCATCGAGGCGATCTCTGTAAAGGTGGACCATTGTTGGTGTTTATAATGATTGGTGCATGATCACTAGTATGCCAATCATCTAATGTTCTCCAATTAAAATCGAGAAGACAGTTAGAGCTTTCAACTGATAGGTCAATGCAGGACAAGATACCTGTCTGAACATGAAAATGTGTGGGCTCTCCTGTATTAAGGAGCCCGATATCTTCATTCTCCAAAATTGATGATATAATATTACCCCTTGCGTTTGCCAAAACATCACCCCATAAAGGATGTCTACTATTAAGATCTCCTAGTAAGAGAAAAGGTTGTGGGAGTTGTTTAACCACCTCTACTATATTATGATATGAGATGTTATCATTTGGAGGCAAGTTAAGAGAACAGATTATGTATTTTCTCCCTATATCAATCTGTACAAGCACTGCCTCCAGAGGGGTACAGATACACAAAGATATTTGAGGAACATCTCGACAAACGTATATAAGACTTCCCCCATGGCTCCCTGCTCTTTGATCATATGGTGTCCTATAGCCAACATACTCTCGAGGACAAGGAGTATTAGCATCAAGCTTGCTTTCTTGTAGACATACAGTTATAGGGGAGTGCTCACGTATGAGGAGCTTGAGTTCTTCATATTTCGCCCTTAAACCCTGGCAATTTCCTTGCAAAATGGAGGAAAAAACTATATGACATTCGAAGATAATTTGTATTTTTCCTAACCATACAAACCTTAGCTATTTACATTGGGTTTACCTTTTAGCGTAGCTGAAATGGCGAGCCATTGGAATTTAACGAGGGTGTATTACCCCCGCACTAGTTAGCAGGGGGGTAGGGGAGTGGTAGCTAGCTACCCCTCCCCCCCTCACACACCGTTGAATTGCTTCACTTTCACTTAAAGGTAGGACTTGTCTTGGGGGACAGGGCTGGCGGGCAAATATATGTAAATAGCTAAGGTTTGTATGGTTAGGAAAAATACAAATTATCTTAGAATTTGTCATTTGTTCCGTAACCGAAATATAAACCATGCTATTTACATTGGGTGACTTACCCCTTAGGAAGGGTGGAAAGTCCCCAGCCATACTGGCTTTGGCTTTACCCGGGGACTCAGAATCCGAGTGAGTCGTACTCGAGAAAAGGAGTCCCTGCACCTCACAAGTTCCTTACTCCGCAAGGAACCGTGTGGCCTACATAAGCTTGTGTGTGAAGGAAGAAGTGTGACCCGTCCTAGGCAGTTGACCTGGAGTTCCAGAAGGAACTCTGGGTTAGGACGTTCCCAATACCACCTCGTCAGGGTATGGGGGACGCGACAGTATTGACTCAATACTCGGAACACAAGGAAGCATGGTTTACCTGCAGAGGTTTGAGGTCAGCTATGCAGAGACCAGGATGCTGCTTCCCAGTAGAGGGGATGATGAAGAAAGAAGTAAGGGCCAGACATACTTCTTTCGTTCATGCAGACTAAAACCTGATAACAATGCCCTCAACCTTCTGCTACCTGTCCAAAAAGGAGCCTGAGGTTAGACCAGCTGTTGTGTAGCCACCACAGAGCGATAGAAACGTATCGATACTCCTGTGGGTCACGTCCTGCAGGAAGCGGACTGCGAAGGTCATTAGACGCTTCCAGACTCCAGCTTGTAGCACCTGCGTCACAGAGTAGTATTATTCGAAGGCGAGGGACGTTGCGATGTATCCGACATCGTGCTGTAGGGCGACGTGACGGGGGAAGGTCTGGATTCAGGTCGAGATGAATGTCCTTGAGTCCGAGCTGAAGAGGTATACTGGTGACTCTCCCCCGTGTCCTTCTTGTGCTCCCAACCCGGCTGCACGTGAGGACAAACTGCAGCTGTCCCCAAAGATAACCCCTCAATTCCTTTACTGGCAAGAAGGAGAAGGTTTGGGTCATCTGATACAGAATGGTGACTCAAAATCTTGAAGGAGTTGGACCGAAGGGCCGGGACCCCAAGATTCTGAGTCTAGCCAACAACTCAGGAGCGAACCTGAATGTTGCCTTCCCCCATTCCTTAGAAAGGGCGGAGTCGTACGAGACCAAGAAGATTGCTTACACACTGGCCGCGGCCAGAGTGAGCAGGAGACCCAAGACGGAATACGATCAGAGGCCCGACGTAAAGGGTCTTGAGAAGATCTCTTAAGGGACTAAAAAGTCCGAGCCATGCTCCATGTTGGAGGTCTCACTCCGACTAGGGCAGGGACGTTCGCAGCTTCGCATGAGCGAGGAAAGGTCCAGCGGGAAGGAAAAAGTTATTCCTTTCAGCCTGAAGGTCAGGGAAAGGCCGAGCGACAGGCTTCATTGCCGAGAGCGGAAAGGAGTTTCCTCCCGCCGAAAAGCAATAAGTTCGTTATTGCTGGAGAAGAGGCCTCAAGGGAAGAGGTATATCTCCCACGACACCAACCACAGAAGACTCTCCACTTCGCCTGGTAGACACCTGCGGATGACTATCGCAGATGAAGCGACCTCCGCCCGCGACTGTAGCGGGTTGTCTCTTCTTGAGGAGGAGGCGTAGTGTCTCCAGGCATGAAGCCGAAGCGACGCCCCGGCTCATGAAAGATGCTGCAGTGTGGTTGTTTGAGTAGCCTGTGCCGTGAGAGAAGCTCTCCCGGGAGTTCTGTCAGGGGAAGCAGAGGGTCCGGAAACCGTTCTGCGTATAGTCCCAGTGGAGCTCTCAGGGCCATTGAAAGGTTGAGGCCATTGAAAGGTTGACAGACAACCTGGTCTTGTTGAGACCCATTCTCAACAGACAACAAAGGAGGGAAGACGCAGGCGTCGATGTTGTCCCACCATCACCGGAATGCATCTTGCCAAAAGAGTCTTGGGGTCTGAGACTGGGGGGGAAGAACAGCGGAAGCATGAGGTTCCAAGCTGTCGCGATCAGGTCCCCCAGGCCAGGACTTGTTGGTTACTAAAGGCCAAAGACCCCCAGGAACAATCTCTCTACGAGGCTCTGCTCAGATAGTCGGAGAGAACATTCCTCTGCCTGGAATGAGCGAGCCGATGTTGGTATTGAGAGGATCTCAAATCATCTCAGTATCTCTACTGCAAGATGCGAAGGTATGAAAATGCGTCCCTTGCTGGTTGGAACACGCCAGTACCATGGAGTCATCGCGCACGGAGCGACTCGGCAGAAGCTGTAGGATCTGTAGAGGGGCCAGACTATGGCCCCTAAGCCTGCCCGAATGATGGAGAGGTATCCTTCAGGTCTTGACCATAGGCCTGAACCGGAACATGCCCCCCCCCCCTCTTCTTTGACGAGTCCGAGAACAGCATCAAAAATGTGGAGAAAGGACGAGAATATCCACTCCCATCAAGAGGTTCCATAGGTCAACACCCATTGCAGGTCTAATCGTTCCACTGGTCCCATAGGGGCCAGAAAGTCTGGTTAATCGTTGCTTTGAAACCACCGGAACTTGGGCCGCCTCACAGGGAACTTATCCTGAGGCGACCGTTCGGAACTTTAGACGGGTCAATGAGGAAAAGAGACCTAGGAAACGTTCCAAGGTAGGGCTAAAAGCTCTGCTTGACTGAGAACAGGTACTGCGACTCTCCTCAGCCTTGCCACAGTCAACTGAAGGGAAGGCTCGGAGGAGGCGGCAACAGAATCTGGCGTCCCCAGGCGGTCACCCATCCAAGTACTGACCAGACCCGATGTTGCTTAACCTCGCTGGACGGACGAGAAGCGGGGTTTCCAACGTGGTAAGGTCGTTGACTCAATATCATGGCTAAATACTCCAGATGTTGAGGCAGAAGTAGAGAAGGCTCCTAGCAAATTACCATGAACCCCCACTCATGGTAAGGATCCGGAAGCTTGTCCCGGCGTTTGAAGAAGGTTGAACCCGAGCCTACCGGAGTTGACCAGACCTCCAAAGGACGAAGGAGGCGGAAGCCTGCTCCTGAGCGGCCATGAGGAAAGCAGGGAGAGTTCTCTGGGGAAAAACCTGCGATGCCACAGCGGGATCGCCACACTGCATCTTAAGCAGGAACACCTGTAGTCTAGGCTGAATTCCAAGAGCTTCCTGGAAGATGGATGGAATGGAAACTGAAAGTACCCGTCCCTCCGATCCAGGGCCTAAGGAGTCCTGTCACCTCGTTACCAGTCTGATCGATTCTGCTGTTCCACGCTGGACGAAGTTTGTTCGACAGACTTGATCAGAGCTGAGTGGTCGACTACGGAATTTCCGTCTCGTATGCTTTCCTACGAGAAAGGATCGACTGAAGAAGCCGGGGGGTGAAGCCGTCAACGATCCTATGGAGGACCTTCTCCTAAGGCATGGATCATTCTGCCCAAACAGGCAAAACTCTTGCCGACCCCATGGCATAGAGGTTCAGTGACACTGAATTCGCTGACAGAGACGGCAGGCGCGATATCCTTGACTGATCACGGAGATTGTGCAGGAATCGGCCTCGGGAAGCTGTTACCCGGAGGAGTAACCTTAGGTATCCTCCCAGCGTGAGACCTGCAAGGGGGGGTGCCAATCCTAGAGTTCGTGAACTCTGCCGCTCCCTCTAGGATTATGCCCCCCCGGGAGAGCCTCCCGTGCTACCTGTCCCTGACAGGAGGGGACTGCTATTGGACACCTTGTCTTAGTTGTCGTAGCCGGTCCGATAACTTAGGCCGACGAGGCTGAAAGAAAGAGGCGCTGGAGCCCTGCAGGGTCTGGAAGAAAGCGCCTTGAAGGAGTGAAAACAGAAGTCGATTTCCTCCGCACAACCGCTGTCTATGTCTCTGTCCTTGGGCACAAACAAGCTCTTCCCAAGGATAGAAGGGTGTCTGAGATTGTCGACATCCACGGATGAGACACCCAAGAGGAAGCCCTCGGTCATTGCGCCCAGATGGTCCAACATCTAGCTTGCCCGCAAGTTCGAAACTTGGCAATGAAAAGCCTAGGTGCTTGAGCCCGAGAAGAGGAAAGTACCCATGATCTTCCTGGAGCTTCCTTGTACAAAACCTCGGGTCGCAACCGAGGAGAGAAAGGACCTGGTAAGCCCTTTCAAGAGATGGAGAAGAGGAAGGGGTAAACCAGTCACCCCTTGGCCGATGGAGAAAACTCGAACGGAAAGCTCCCTGGCAAAACCCTTCCAGGGAATGACGGGGAAGGGCTAACCCAGGTTCTGGAAAGAAGAATGTTGCTCAGACCTCCCTGAAGATTCTTCCTGCACCTGCAAGTGCCATGCTTTGCGTTTACGGGGTGAGGCCATGTTCTGGAAATACACTCCAGAAGACTCGCCAGGCTGGCCATGTTGCGAAACCCCAACGGGAATCGCGGTCGCAATCGCCCTGGCGCCCATGCGCGGGCACGCAGGAACGCAAACGAAAGTGCGCGAAGGAGCGCAGAAGGAGGGCAAGCGTGGAAGGAAGGGCGAGAGCTGGTGGTCGGCGAGCGATGACCCGTAGGCGAGCAATGGATACTGCAGGAATCAAGCCGACGTTCGCGCGATGGAACACCGTCGGTTCGCACGACGGAACACCGCCGGTCCGCGCGACAGAACACCGTCGGTCCGCGAACACCATCGGTCCGCGCGATGGAATACCGTTGGTTCGCTCGCGGGCGAACATTGGGCGCATGTGCGCGGTCGCGTAGGAGCGCGGGCACGTGGGCGTGCGCTCGCGCAGGCACGTGGGCGTGTGGACGCGCAGGCACGTGGGCGCGCGGGTGAGCGCAGGCGGTCGGGAAACCGATGGCGCGTAAGTGGGCGATGGCGCGTTGACGAGTGATGGCACGTTCTGGCGAGCGATGGCCCGTAGGCGAGTGACGGCGCGTTGGCAAGCGATGGCGCGTCGGCAAGCGATGGCGCGTCGGCAAGAAATGGCGCGTCGGCAAGCGATGGCGCATCGGCAAGCGATGGCGCATCGGCAAGCGACGGCGCGTTGGTGAGCGGTGGTGCGTTAACAAAACGCTAGCGCGCAGGCGAAGAATCGCGCAGGCGAGTAGGCGATCGCTAACGCGTAAGAGACTAGTGATGGTTAGCGCGCATGGCGCTAACAAAAGGCGCGCAGGTGCATCAGGAAGATGAGCACTGAAGCAAGCTGTTAATCAGGCGATCCTAGACGGTCAGAAAAAACCATTGGCGCCCATAGGTGCGTGGCAGAAAAGGGCACGCAGATGTGCGCTGGCGATTGAAGAAAGCTGGCGCACAGAAGGACAGAAGTAATGGTGAGCGCTGGTGAGCAGGAGGAAGATCTACGGCAAGACTCAGCTACCGGAGATCGTGGTCCACAGCAGGCGAGCGCTAGATCGCTACTGATGGTGTCCAGGGGAACTGACACGCGTGCAGATCGATGGCGATCGTTGACGCGTAGGAGATTGCTAACGAGCAGGCGAACATTGACGGGTCTGTGGTCGCTGGCGAGCTGGTGATCGCTGGCGAGCAGAAGGCATCACGTGGAAGCCTGTGCGTAGAAGAAGAGTCCTTGTCCAAGACCTGAACTGAAGTTCCAGATCGCGAGGGCGAACGTGGGCGCACAGGGCGCGTAACAGGAACCAACAGGAACAGCAGAGATGATCATCAGGAGAGCGCTGACGAACAGGAGAGCGCTGGCGAACACGAGAGCGCTAGCGATCAGGAAAGCGCTGATGAGCAGGAAAGAACACTGCAGAAGGGAGCGCAGGGGAACCCTGATACGCAAGGGAAGAACCCCCGTGGGAGGCAACCGTTTGCCCCGAAGAGATCGTTGTCCGTCGAGAGACTGATGTCCGTCGGAAGACCGTTGTCCGTCGGGAAGACCGTTGCCCGTCGGAAGACGAGGTCAGACGGCTGTCCATCTGCACCAGGGGCGGAAGATCAAGAAGAAGGAGTTGTAGGCTGCATACGGAGATTCAAAAAGGCGCCTCTTAGCACCCTTATAGGTAGATGGGAGGCCCTTATGACGTAGCGGACGGTGAGCCTTACGGTGAAGGCGGCCAACAGCAACAACAGCAGAAGAGTCCTCCGAAGAGGAGTCTCTATGAGTGTACTCTCTCGCGAACGAAAGAGAAACACTTCGTAGAAGAGACGGGTCAGCCAGTGACCTAAAAGGAGCAATCCTTCGAAGAGGGGCTCCTGCAGTTGCCCAGCCAATTGAGCGTAACTGCAGGTGCGACTGCTCAGCACCAAGAGCATAGTCGCACGAAAAAAAGGCAAGAGAAGAACCCCCCAAAAGGGGAAAACTCAAGCCTTGGCAGGAAAAATTTCCCTCGGAAGGGAAGTTACCCACCCAAGGAGGCGAGCCTCCTGAGAGTTCTAAAATGAACTGGAGAGCTGTCAATCATCACGGGAGTACTTCCAGGAGAAGGAGACACGCCCCTGACGAAGATCTATAGGGGAGGCAGCAACAGCCGAATCCCCAGGCCTCAACAAGACAGCTCACTCCGTTGTCACATTACAGAAACGAACTAAATCGGTAACTGTGAAAAATAAAACAAAAATCATTAGTTAACATTCATTCCCCCGGGAAGGCTCCAAAGAGGAATCCCGAGGGAAAGGAACACAAGAATTACACAACAGGCACGTGCCCCCACAACACTTACACTCACGGAAGGAGAGCTGTAACCAACACAAAATTATAACAATTACAATTATGTAACTATGTAATTATGTAACTTAAAAATGAATGAACACTAAAGAAAGAACAAAAACCCAGAAAGGAATCGTTCTACAAAGCTGAAAAAACAACAAATACAATTAGATTCATAAACTAATTGAGACAAAACGTACGGCGTAGCAACCCCCCCCCCCCCCCCCACACGGGAAGGAAGCTACAAAGGCATAGTAAATTAACGTAGTAAAAGGGTGAACGACCTCAAGAGAGAGAGAGAGAAAGACCGAAGTCAAACTCGATCTCGACCCATGAAATTACACCATGGTGGCCTAACTGCCGAGGGCTCCAAAGAGATATCGTACCCTACACACACAAGCACAAACTCTGAAAAGGAAACTTACTGATTTCTATACTCAAATATATACATAAATATGAGAAAATGTTTACAGTGAACCCTCGTTTATCGCGATAGATAGGTTCCAGACCCGACCGCGATAGGTGAAAATCCGCGAAGTAGTGACACCATATTTACCTATTTATTTAACATGTATATTCAGACTTTTAAAACCTTCCCTTGTACGTAGTACTGTTAACAAACTACCCTTTAATGTACAAAACACTTAATGCATGTACTACAGTACCCTAAACTAAAACAGGCACAAATATTAAAGGCGATTTTATATCATGCGTTTCCTAAACACGCCAAAAAGCACGATAAAAAATGGCAACCAATGTTTTGTTTACGTTTCTCTGATCATAATGAAGAAACAAACGCATTTAGTGTACAGTACACATCTGTGTATAGGTTGGTTTTTGCATCGATTATATTGATTATACAGTATGTTGATTTTGTTATTACCAATGTTTTACTTAATTTTTCTTAGGACTTCCAAATGAAATGTTTTTCTTTATGACGCCGCCTTAAACGACGGCGTCTTAAAGTACGCTCAGTAAACAAAGAAGGCATTTAACGCGCATGATGAAAGTGATAAATAATGATATTTACAGTAAAACCTTTTAGAAAATATGTTATTACAAATATTATTTACCGTATCTATATAAAATCATACAGTACATACTGTACGTAGCAAAGCAGGAAAACAATTTACGAGAGAGAGAGAGAGAGAGAGAGAGAGAGAGAGAGAGAGAGAGAGAGAGAGATAGAGAGAGAGAGAGAGAGATTGTTTTACGTACGTAAATGTAAATTTTAAACAAAAAAAATATGATAGGTTACATGTATACTCTTCAGACTTTTAAAACCTTCCCTTTAACTTAATGCATACAGTACTAAACTAAAACAGGCACAAATATTAAAATGTTAGAATATTAAAGTAAAAAATAAAGATTGTTACTGTACTCACCACGAAAGAAGTTGAAGAAAAACTTGAATGATGATGGCGATGAATTTGCTGCACAGTAGAAATGATGATGATGAAGCTGATGATGTCTTCTACTGTGCAGCCAATGATAGTATTTTACGTCTCTTCAGACGGAGGTGTCTTTTCCAGGGACACCTCTTCAACTTCTTCCTTGGAAACTTCTTCAATTTCTTCCGAAGGCGTACTAGCAGGAGGAACTGGCTCTTTTTTGCGAGGCTGGAAGAACATTGTGATCGGAAAATGCTGCCGCTGCTTCTTTTTTCGCTCTAAGAGCATCCTGTAGGGAGTCATGTCTTCATCGATCTTGTTGCAGAATTGCATGGACCGAACCATATCCTCATCCTACTCGTGCAACATTTCTTTCAACTCCTTCGCATGGTTGCAGGCCTTGGCAAGCCGTTCTAATGTTAAGCCCGTTTCTTCGACATTTTCTTGGGTCTCTTCCTGTGTTTCGCTCTCTTCTTCACTGGCCGATTTCGTCAGGTCTTCTAGGTCTGCGTCAGTTAGCGGCTGGGAATGGCAGTCCAACAACTCGTCGACGTCTTCAGTCGTCATGTCGCCAAACCCATCACCTCCAATTATGGCAGCCAACTGCACAGATTTGCGTATTGCAGAGTGTTGGATTTCAGACGGAGTAAATCCCTCGTCGTCGTAAACAATCTGGGGCCACAACTTTTTCCAGCTCGCATTCACGGTTGCAGGTTTCATTTCTTGCAGTGCCTTCTGAATGTTCTGCAGGCACTTGGCTATAGTGTACTGCCGCCAGTACGCCTTCAAGTTAAAATCTTCATCCTCATCATCTTGGGCAGCATCCACATACGCAACGAGGTCCGCCAAGGTATTCTTCGTGTAGAGGGCCTTGAACGCCCTGATAACCCCCTGGTCCATCGGTTGAATTAATGACGTGGTGTTGAGTGGCAGGAACTCAACCTGAATGCCCTCATGCGACAGATCAGTTGCGTGTCCACCAGCGTTATCCATAAGGAGAAGGATCTTGAATGCCAAGCCCTTCTCTACGAGATATTTGCTGACTTGTGGGATGAAACACTGGTGGAACCAGTTGGAGGTCAGCATCTTCGTAATCCATGCTTTTGGATTATGCATCCAGTACACGGGAAGGAGATTCTTATTTTTATTTTTCAAAGCGCGAGGGTTTTTCGACTTGTAAATAAGCCCCGGCTTTAGCAAAAATCCAGCAGCATTGCCACACATCACGAGGGTAACGCAATCCTTGAATGCTTTAAAGCCAGAGGCTTTGGCTTCTTCTTTGAACAGGAAAGTTCGCGACGGCATTCTCTTCCAAAACAAGCCGGTCTCATCCATATTAAACACTTGTTCCGGCTTGTATCCACCTTCGGCGATAATATTCTTGAACGTCTGGTTCACGTAAGTTTCAGCAGCGGCAGTGTTAGCGGAAGCAGCCTCGCCATGCAGGTTAACGCTTTTCAGGGCGAAGCGTTTCTGAAACTTCACGAACCATCCTTTGCTGGCGGAAAAACGTTGTTTCTGACGCTGGGAATCAGTGTATGTCCCTGGTTGAGGTTTATCTACATCATCATCTTCTTCAGCATGGTCGCCATCGTCGTCTTGAGGTTCCTTTGCCGCAAAATTCTCATACAAGCTCAAAGCCTTTGTTCGGATGGTGTTCGTATCCATGGCTATGTTCTTCTTCCGGCAGTCGGCAATCCACACTGCTAAAGCACCTTCCATGCGTACGATCGTTTTATTACGCGTGGTAACGACTCGCTTCGCTGATCTGCTAAAGGTGATTGCAGCCGTCTTTCTAATGTTCGCCTCGTCCTTCTTGATATAGCGAACGGTGGATTCATTGATTCCAAAATGGCGGGCTGCGGCCGCGTAACTTCTACCGTCTTTTAACATATCGAGAAGCGTCACCTTCTCAGCAATCGTCATCATTCTTTGGTGGCGTTTAGGCTCACTACCAGCCTTAGTAGAAGCAGAACGCTTGGGAGGCATTGTACAGTAGGGTTTAACAGAAAGTTCAACAAAAAGTTCAACTTAAAACAGTCATGCACAGCTCAGATTAAAGTTCACAATAACTTAACAACGTCTACACAGCGATACGGCGGGAGAGAAAGTGACCGCGAATACGTAGATGCTGCGGGTTGGAGATGCGGGCAAAACACCAATCACAAGCTAGATAACAAAACTTGGGTTCTGATTCGTCATCTATCAGCGCTTGAACCAATCACAACCCGTCTTATATGCTACGTAGGTTACCAATTCAAAGTACAAGATACCCTACGTATACTGTACAGTAATAATAATAATAAAAATAATAATAAATAATGATAATAATAATAATAATAATAATGATAATTATAATAATAATAATAACAATAATAATTTTAATAACAACAACAAGAATAATAATAATAACAATAATAATAATACAGCTTTACGTACGCTATTTCACGCTTGTTTTGTTGTAGGATGTCTCTCTCTCTCTCTCTCTCTCTCTCTCTCTCTCTCTCTCTCTCTCTCTCTCTCTCTCTCTCTCGTACGCTTATTCGAGATGTGATTTTTGCAACAAAGAATATTATTGTATGCAGTACTACGTACGTATACATACAAAAGATTCATGGAAAAGAAGCACATCCATTACATTTGTAGTACAGTAGTAGCCATCAGCAGCCTTACACCATTCTAATATGGTATGACTGCATCTGATTTCCGTTTCATGTTCGATTTAATTTTACTACGTACTGTATACAGTACTGAATTATCGTATGATCACTTTCTCTTTTCGTGTTTTATTTCTTTCTGTGCTGAATTATATGTCATATGTAATGCAATGAACAATCAGTAAGAGCAGATATTACTAATTACAGTATTAATGGAATTACAGGTAACGAAATATCGTATTTGGGGTCTTCAGATATCGCGGTATTTTCGAAATTTCCGGAAAATCCGCGATATGTATACAGTGAACCCTCGTTTATCGCAGTAGATAGGTTCCAGACCCGGCCGTGATAGGTGAAAATCCGCAAAGTAGTGACACCATATTTACCTATTTATTTAACATGTATATTCAGACTTTTAAAACCTTCCCTTGTACGTAGTACTGTTAACAAACTACCCTTTAATGTACAGAACACTTAATGCATGTACTACAGTACCCTAAACTAAAACAGGCACAAATATTAAAGGCGATTTTATATCATGCGTTTCCTAAACACGCCAAAAAGCACGATAAAAAATGGCAACCAATGTTTTGTTTACGTTTCTCTGATCATAATGAAGAAACAAACGCATTTAGTGTACACATCTGTGTATAGGTTAGTTTTTGCATCGATTATATTGATTATACAGTATGTTGATTTTGTTATTACCAATGTTTTACTCAATTTTTCTTAGGACTTCCAAATGAAATGTTTTTCTTTATGACACCACCTGAAACGACGGCGTCATAAAGTACGCTCAGTAAACAACCATGCTCAGAACAAAGAAGGCATTAAACGCGCATGATGAAAGTGATAAATAATGATATTTACAGTAAAAGCTTTTAGAAAATATGTTATTACAAATATTATTTACCGTATCTATATAAAATCATACAGTACATACTGCACGTAGCAAAGCAGGAAAACAATTTACGAGAGAGAGAGAGAGAGAGAGAGAGAGAGAGAGAGAGAGAGAGAGAGAGAGAGAGAGAGAGAGAGAGAGAGAGAGAGAGATTGTTTTACGTACGTAAATGTAAATTTTAAACAAAAAAAATATGATAGGTTACAACATGTATACTCTTCAGACTTTTAAAACCTTCCCTTTAACTTAATGCATACAGTACTAAACTAAAACAGGCGCAAATATTAAAATGTTAGAATATTAAAGTAAAAAATAAAGATTGTTACTGTACTCACCACGAAAGAAGTTCAAGAAAAACTTGAATGATGATGGCGATGAATTTGCTGCACAGTAGAAATTATGATGATGAAGCTGATGATGTCTTCTACTGTGCAGCCAATGATAGTATTTTACGTCTCTTCAGACGGAGGTGTCTTTTCCTGGGACACCTCTTCAACTTCTTCCTGGGAAACTTCTTCAATTTCTTCTGAAGGCGTACTAGCAGGAGGAACTGACTATTTTGCGAGGCTGGAAGAACATTGTGATCGGAAGTTGCTGCCGCTGCTTCTTTTTTCGCTCTAAGAGCATCCTGTAGGGAGTCATGTCTTCATCGATCTTGTTGCAGAATTGCATAGACTGAACCATATCCTCGTCCCACTCTTCCAACATTTCTTTCAACTCCTTTGCAAGGTTGCAGGCCTTGGCAAGCCGTTCTAATGTTAAGCCCATTTCTTCAACATTTTCTTGGGTCTCTTCCTGCGTTTCACTCTCTTCTTCACTTGCCGATTTTGTCAGGTCTTCTAGGTCTGCGTCAGTTAGCGGCTGGGAATGGCAGTCCAACGACTCGTCGACGTCTTCAGTCGTCATGTCGCCAAACCCGTCACCTCCAATTATGGCAGCCAACTGCACAGATTTGCGTATTGCAGTGTGTTGGATTTCAGACGGAGTAAATCCCTCGTCGTCGTAAACAATCTGGGGCCACAACTTCTTCCAGCTCGCATTCACGGTTGCAGGTTTCACCTCTTGCAGTGCCTTCTGAATGTTCTGCAGGTACGTTACTATGGTGTACTTCCACCAGTACGCCTTCAAGTTAAAATCTTCATCCTCATCATCTTGGGCAGCATCCACACACGCAACGAGGTCCGCCAAGGTATTCTTCGTGTAGAGGGCCTTGAACGCCCTGATAACCCCCTGGTCCATCGGTTGAATTAATGACGTGGTGTTGAGTGGCAGGAACTCAACCTGAATGCCCTCATGCGACAGATCAGTTGCGTGTCCACCAGCGTTATCCATAAGGAGAAGGATCTTGAATGGCAAGCCCTTCTCTACGAGATATTTGCTGACTTGCGGGATGAAACACTGGTGGAACCAGTTGGAGGTCAGCATCTTCGTAATCCATGCTTTTGGATTATGCATCCAGTACACGGGAAGGAGATTCTTATGTTTATTTTTCAAAGCGCGAGGATTTTTCGACTTATAAATAAGCCCCGGCTTTAGCAAAAATCCAGCAGCATTGCCACACATCACGAGGGTAACGCGATCCTTGAATGCTTTAAAGCCAGAGGCTTTGGCTTCTTCTTTGAACAGGAAAGTTCGCGACGGCATTCTCTTCCAAAACAAGCCGGTCTCATCCATATTAAAGACTTGTTCCAGCTTGTATCCACCTTCGGCGATAATATTCTTGAACGTCTGGTTCACGTAAGTTTCAGCAGCGGCAGTGTCAGCGGAAGCAGCCTCGCCATGCAGGGAAACGCTTTTCAGGGCGAAGCGTTTCTGAAACTTCACGAACCATCCTTTGCTGGCGGAAAAACGTTGTTTCTGACGCTGGGAATCAGTGAATGTCCCTGGTTGAGGTTTATCTACATCATCATCTTCTTCAGCATGGTCGCCATCGTCGTCTTGAGGTTCCTTTGCCGCAAAATTCTCATACAAACTCAAAGCCTTTTTTCGGATGGTGTTCGTATCCAAGGCTATGTTCTTCTGCCGGCAGTCGGCAATCCACACTGCTAAAACACCTTCCATGCGTACGATCGTTTTATTACGCGTGGTAACGACTCGCTTCGCTGATCTGCTAAAGGTGATTGCAGCCGTCTTTTTAATGTTCGCCTCGTCCTTCTTGATATAGCGAACGGTGGATTCATTGATTCCGAAATGGAGGGGCTGCGGTCGGGTAACTTCTACCGTCTTTTAACATATCGAGAAGCGTCACCTTCTCAGCAATCGTCATCATCCTTTGGTGGCGTTTAGGCTCACTACCAGCCTTAGTAGAAGCAGAACGCTTGGGAGGCATTGTACAGTAGGGTTTAACAGAAAGTTCAACAAAAAGTTCAACTTAAAACAGTCACGCAAAGCACAGATTAAAGTTCACAAACTCAACGTCTACACAGCGATACGGCGGGAGAGAAAGTGGCCGCGAAAAGATGCTGGAAGTTGGAGATGCGGGCAAAACACCAATCACAGGCTAGATAACAAAACTTGAGTTCTGATTCGTCATCTATCAGCGCTTGAACCAATCACAACCCGTCTTATATCCTACGTAGGTTACCAACTCAAAGTACAAGATACCCTACGTATACTGTACAGTAATAATAATAAATAATGATAATAATAATAATAATAATAATGATAATAATAATAATAACAATAATAATTTTAATAACAACAACAACAATAATAATAATAATAACAATAATAATAATACAGCTTTAAGTACGCTATTTTGCGCTTTTGTTGTAGGATGTCTCTCTCTCTCTCTCTCTCTCTCTCTCTCTCTCTCTCTCTCTCTCTCTCTCTCTCTCTCGTATGCTTATTCGAGATGTGATTTTTGCAACAAAGAATATTATTGGATGCAGTACTACGTACATATACATACAAAAGATTCATGGAAAAGAAGCACATCCATTACATTTGTAGTACAGTAGTAGCCATCAGCAGCCTTACACCATTCTAATATGGTATGACTGTATCTGATTTGCGTTTCATGTTCGATTTAATTTTACTACGTACTGTATACAGTACTGAATTATCGTATGATCACATTCTCTTTTCGTGTTTTATTTCTTTCTGTGCTGAATTATATGTCATATGTAATGCAATGAACAATCAGTAAGAGCAGATATTACTAATTACAGTATTAATGGTATTACAGGTAACGAAATATCGTATTTGGGGTCTTCAGATATCGCGGTATTTTCGAAATTTCTGGAAAATCCGCGATATGTATATATATATGGGTTATGAAAAAAAACCCCGAAGTGGTGAATCCGCGATGGTCGAACCGCGAAGTAGCGATGGTTCACTATATATATATGGGTTATGAAAAAAACCTGCGAAGTGGTGAATCCACGATGGTCGAACCGCGAAGTAGCGAGGGCTCACTGTACATATATATTGAGTAAAAGAAAAGTAAGTCCTTAAGTAAAGACAAAACAAATAATGGCTGCTAAGCGAGGACAAAGACAGAGACGTCTGTCCATGTCCGAGCCAAAGGTGAAAGTGAAGCAATTCACCGGTGTGTGAGGGGGGAGGGGTAGCTAGCTACCACTCCCCTACCCCCCTGCTAACTAGCGCGGGGGTAATACACCCTCGTTAAATTCTAATGGCTCGCCATTTCAGCTACGCTAAAAGGTAAACCCAATGTAAATAGCGTGGTTTGTATTTCGGTTACGGAACAAATATGTTTTTCACTCTAATTAAAATATGTTTTTCACTCTAAGTCCATTGTTTACATCTGAGAGACTGAAGGGGACTTATTGCGCATGCTTGGTTTCTGTGCATTTACAATGAGGTATCTGTCAGGTGGTTTTTAAAACCAATTAACAGCCTACAAGTACTTCTTCATAAGTTCCCGGATGTTGTTCTACAACAGCCAGATATGGGCTCTTACATATAAAAGCCTGAAAAGGTTGAATAGGAGCCCAATTGGCAATGTGATGTCACTAAAAGAGGATAATTGCTTTCAAGTAGGAACGTCATAAATATTTCATATAATTTGTATTTTTCCTAGCTATACAAACCTGAGTCCTTTAGGTAGAGAATATGCTTTCAGCACAAGCTGGGTGGCTGTTGAATCATTTTAATGAGCACTTAAGAGAAAGGTGTGAGCTTACCTGAAAGATTATGGGGCCAAAACATTCCTTAGGTCACACGCGTCATCAATGTTAGCACAAACGGAGAGGAGCCTCCTACCTCCAATGAGGTGCGGTGAACACAGGAGAAATCCCATATGCCTTCAGAACCTGCAAGTTTGCCAATGTAGGTCCAAGGGCTCCTAGCTTTCGCCACATACTCCCCGAAGAATGAGCTGGCGTAAACGCAGGAGTGGCGATAGCAAATTATAATTATACTGTAATTACTTGCAAAGCTACAACCCTAGTTGGAAAAGCAGGATGCTATAAGCCAGGGCCCCAATGAGCAAAAGGAAAAAGCAACCCTAAACTTGTCTTGGTTACATTTTTAATCTCTGGATTAGTCTAATCTAAAGGTATTAGAGTACAGTAGAACCTTACTCGAAGCCTTTGTAGGGGTGTATGTATGATAACAGCCCCTATATTTACGATGACTGCTAACTAAGAACGCGGCAGTGTAAAGGGCGGTCGCAGGCTGATGCGCCCTTAAGTGAACTTTCCATTTTCTTTCAGGGAGTGAATGGTGCTTGTTGATTATTATTGTGAAGCAAGACACTCAATCGTAGGATATAGATATATATATATTTTGAAACTATTGATTTGCGACGGGAACGAGTGTCATTTTTGTAGAGAGCGTAATTTTTTCTATAAGAAAAAGTAGTTTTTTTCCTAGGTTACATTGTCCTGTAATACACTACAATAATACCAAGATTAGTCCCAAAAAACACTCTAATCCTAGTTTTAGATATCGTGAAACCTAACAAGGCTAGCGTACAGCAGGTGGTTTAGGGTAGTATAGTCTGACCTTCATTTATCTGCCTTTAAGGATGGCCTAAACATGATATAAGCATTTAATTAGTTTAATATTAATAAATATTCTTAAATGTAACAATGCATGCATTAAAATGCACAACGATTCAACGGCTGTCGATCTTCACGCTGAAAACATATTTCCTATCTAAAATATGATGGTTTGTATTCGTGTAGTAACAAACTACTGATAGCTCAAAGTTAGTCGAATTGGTTGTTTTGTTTGTTTGTTGAAATGACGGTCAAATTCGGTCAAAACACGTTATTTACTACAGGAAAACATATTTTCTGTTCGAAATCATTATCTATAATACAGTAAAACTTTACCAGTATTTCTGTAGAGACCAAAGTTGTAGCCAAAAGCACAACAAATCCATGTTTAGAATTGTTGTAGAGTTTGGTGCTTAAAGATATACTCTAGGATTTAAAAGTCAACAACCTGATGTAAAAGCATAAAAGGTCAACGTACTGTAGTATTCTATTAGCTTTGTGATCAAAGCATTGGGCTTCATACTTTAAACCATGAACTTGAGTACATTTCAGGGTATTATTATCAATGACATATTAGGTCTTTGGAAAAGTAGGTTTGTTTTCGCCTACGGAAGAAGATGCCAACCATGACATTATTTTTAATTTTTTCATTAATACCTTTATACTCTAGATTAGAAGAGAGGATCGGGTTCCAGGTTCTTCGTTGCTCTCTCCACAACAATGTGATTGTGGACAGACTACTAGATGATAGTTATTGGGTCCTTCGACTGACCTGACAGTACTACATTGGATCCTTCTTTCTGGTTACCGTTCACTTTCCCTTTGTCTACACATACACCGAATAGTCTGGCCTATTCTTTACAGATTCTCCTGTCCTCATACACCTGACAACACTGCGATTAACAAACAATTCTTCTTCGCCCAAGGGGTTAACTACTACACTGTAATTGTTCAGTGGCCACTTTCCTCTTGGTAAGGGTAGAAGAGACTCTTTAGCTATGGTAAGCAGCTCTTCTAGGAGAAAGACATTCCAAAATCAAACGATTGTTCTCTAGTCTTGGGTAGTGCCATAGCCTCTGAACCATGATATTCCACTATCTTGGGTTAGAGTTCTCTTGCTTAAGGCTACACTCGGGCCCAATATTCTATCTTATTTTTCTTCCTCTGGTTTTGTTAAAGTTTTTATAGTTTATTTAAAAATTATTTATTTTAATGTTGTTACTGTTCTTAAGGCCGGCCATACACTATCATGTACACCTGACAGTTACGCCTGTCAGGTATACCTGATAGTATATGGCGGGAAAAACGAGCCTCTCAGGCGACCTGACAACTGATGAAAATTCGATCAGTTCTGCCTGACAGGCGAGTAAACTTGATGTGTGTGTGGCGGTTTCATCAGGTGTACCTGAACAGGTCTCTCAGTTATTAACAATCCTTTGATGTGGACAGTTTAAATTTTTTTGATTACAGCTTTGTAATTTTGATTTATTTTACAGTTGAGTTCCTTTAATCAAGGGAGATATAAGTGACAGCAACTTGTTGTACACATTCATTCATGCGCAGAAAATTGTTGTAATCAGAAGGTTCATGTCTCAATTCATTAAGAATATTTATATGGGTAATTTTATTTCTTCTTTGCAGCCATTCCTTACATCATTGTTTGCGTTTCTTCCCTCTGTTTTTACAAGTCACAAAAACAGCAGATAATAAGGAGAGAAAGTACAACTCATCTTCTCGAGAATCCATGGCGAACTGACAAACTTGACAGGTATGCATGAAGAGTGTGTGTGCTACTCAGGTATAAGGTATACCTGACAGGCGTAACTGTTCAGGTGTACATGATAGTGTATGGCCGGCCCAAGATATATTTTTCCTCGTTTTCTTTCCTCACTGGGCTATTTTCCTCGTTAGAGCCCCTAGGCTTATAGCATTCTGCTTTTCCAATTAGGGTTGTAGCCTAGCAAATAATAATAATAATAATAAAGCGTAGTAGGTGTAAAGCGCTGCAATCTGCAGAAAATTCATTATCATTAGTTACCTCCTACACAGACAACACAGCTTGCATACTTTTACTTCTAACTTTTAGGACCTTTCCAATATACCGGTTAACCTCTTTAGTAGGGTTTCTAAATTCCTTAATTCTATGTTATTATTTCTAAATTTCCTTAACTCATTGCACTTGAAAATATGCCCAGTAGTATCCTCTGTCTCCCTACGCAACACACAAAGCCTATCATTATCCTTCCTGTTTCTATAAATTTCTGTTAATTCTAGCATATTTAACATTGTCCCCATAACTATTACCCCCTCATTAGTGTCAAGTTCTATGTAATCTCTTTTACCAGTACTTTTACTTTTAAGGGTTTATTTCTCGCCCTCCATCAGACACTAAGAGTCTGTTCAGGCGGGCCTTGATATGTGAAAAAAAAATATTTTTCCAGATTATATTTTGCTCTGTATCTTTTCAGTTATTCGCTAGCGTTTGTATTCAGGCTTAATAGTTTGCAGATCACTATTATAACACTTTCCAAAGAGGTTTTTATTGAAAGCTGCCACATTTTTGCTATTCTTGACATCAAGTGGAAGGTCGTTGAAGAGTCTTGGTGCAGCATAACAAAAAGTTCTTCCTCCTATTGCATGATTCACACTAATTTCGAATAGTCTATATGGGTCATCAGCATGTCTAACTCTTACTGCAGCGCTAGTAGCTTGAGGGTAGGGGACCAAGCAATCACGAAGATATTTAGGCTTATCACTTGTAAGTGCTTTGTGAGTCAACAAACAAATCTTAAATTCAATTCTAGCCTTAACAGGTAACCAATGTAGATCGATCAATGCAGGAGTTATTCTCTCCCGAAATTTAATGCCTTTTATCAGTCTAGCCGCCCGGTTTTGCACATTTTGAAGCTTTCTTAGTAGTGTATTGGACAATTTATAGTACAGAGAATTGCAATAATCAAGCCTTGATATTACTGCCCTTTGTTAAATATTTTCTAATAAATGCTATGCTTCTCAGGTGATAGTTACACACTTTCACTGTGTTCACTATTTGATCCCTCATTGACAAATTACAATCTATCAGTACACCCAAATTTTTCACAACAGGCACAATCCTAACATCAGCGTCACCAATTTTTATATTTTGAAATAACTGTTAATTCTTCAAAGCCACCTTTGTGCCAAAAAACATACATTCTGTTTTATCATCATTTAATTTAAGCTTTTTCCTCTGCATCCATGTTTTTATTTCAGTCATTATCTCATCAATTTTCTTCTTTGTATCTTGTGTGGTTGAAATTGAAAGGTAGAACTGAGTATCATCTGCATATAGTTTAAAGCCCACTTTTTGTTTTTTCAAAATATGTGATAGCTCGATAGTATATATGTTGAACAAGATAGGGCCCAGAACACTACCCTGTGGTACACCTTTCATAAGAATTCTCTCTCTAGATCGGTTTCCAGAAACTTCTACAATAGTCTTCTTGTTCGTCAAGTAGCTTCGCAAAAATTCCAGTGCTTCCTCGGTCACTCTAATGGATTTTAAGTCGTTAAGTAAGTACTCGTGCACAACAGTATCGAAAGCAGCACTAAGATCTAACATAATCAAAATTCCACACTTTCCCTCATCAAGAAGACCTATCAAATCATTCATTATTGAGCATAAGGTAGTTTCTGTAGAGTGATTAGCTCTGTAGGCCGATTGATTTCCCGGGAATACCTCTAACTCATCAATATGCGCCCATAATTGCTCACTTATGATTTTTTCAATAAGCTTCGACATGTAGGATAAATTTGAAATGGGCCTATATGAATTTAACTCGTTTACATCACCTTTTCCTTTGTAAATTGGTTTGATCAACGCAGTTTTTTCACAGCTAGGAAAACTGGATTGTGATATACCTAGGTTAATTATATTCAGGTAAATATTATATACAACTAGCTTGTTTGGAGCTTCACTTATTGAACTATTTGGGAGAGGGTCGTTTCCATAATATGTATTCTTCATCTCTCTCGTAACCTTTAACAAGTCATACATATTTATTTCCTTGAATTTTATCAACTTCTTACCCTCATTCACTAGCATAACTGACTGTCCTTCTTACTGATTTTGGGGGAAACCTCTACAAATTTTATAAATTTTTTCATTGAAAAATATAGCAAATTCCTCTGCACAGACATTATCAGGCAAGAAATTTTTTTATAATCCCATCAAATCATCTAGGTTTTTGTGAAACCCCCTCATGTTATTAGAGTTTTTTTTCCTTTCGCCGTTGTAGAATTTTTTTTTTTCTAACAGGATGTTATAGTCATTTCTGGCCTTATTATATAGTTTTCTGGCTTGTGAGGATTTGGCTCTTTTCCATCTACCTTCCATCTTACGTCTGTGTCCTTTTGCCTTTAATAGCTCACTATTATACCATCTAACATTTTCGTGTACAACTATTTGTTTGCTCTTTATAGGACACTTGGTATCATACATTTTTCCAAAAATGTCATTATATTTTTTGGTATACCACCCAACACATTCTCTATCTACCATATGTTCACATTGTATTTCCTCACAAGACATTTGCGCTACACTAACTTCAATAAAATTCTCAGCATCGAAGTTTTCCCGTTCCCTATATGTGATCCATTTCTTCATTACTATTCACAAACCTCAGTTTGGTTATCTCTACATTCTTTTCTTTATTTTTCTCTTAATTTCATTTGCCAATTTACTTTTTACTTCTTTTTTAAGTTTTTGCTTTTCATACTTTCATACTTCTTCAATTTTAATATATTTATTGCAGATTTCTATAATACTTTTTCCCCAACATTCCCAATATGGTTCTCTTATGTGATCTTCCACTACCTCCTTAACTAGGCGTTTGTCATCTGATGTTATGATGTTATGAAATAGCATCACCTTTTTATACTATATTCTATTTTCAACCGGCTATATGAAACAATCTATTTCATAATTTTGTACTGTATACTCTCTAGTTCTTTCGTTTCTTTTTTTCTTTTATTACAACCCATGCCTCATTATTTGCAAACATTGTAGGTACTACTACTGTCTCATAGACCTTTATTCTAACTAGCAGATGCCAGAGAACTTCAAATCATTCATGCATCCTCACTAGCGTTACCAACTCTGTTACGGTCTCCATACTTCCTAACTTCCTGTACCATTTATTCTAATTTTGCTTCCCTATTTGCTTATGCTAAGATTATGGTTTCCTTTTTCTGAGTATCATTCTCCTAAGTATTTATATTCTTTAATTGTTTCTATCCTTCCATTTCTAACCAATCCATTCTCCTTTTCAACCTCTTCTTTTTGTGTGTGTGTGTCTAATTACTAACACCGCAGACTTCTGTGAATTTGTACTAAACGTAAATCTCTTCATTTCTTCCAAACTTCCGAAGTTGCTAATGGCTCTTTCTACTTTGTATCGATTGTTACTAGGAAACATTATATCATCTACATAGATTAAAGCTTCTATTCTAATGTTTCTAATCAGGGTTATCGTCTTCTCACTTATTGAATAAACTTTGTCCGTGACTATTGAGCATAACTTTGGGCCAAATACTGTTCCCTGTTTTACGTCCCTTCTATCTTAATTTCCTCTGCATATCCAACGGGGCTCTTGATAATTGCATTAGCTTTCTCATTTGATTTATATAATATCATCTTCGTATCATCTATCCCTACCATCATACTTAGTTCTTTGATACAATCTTTCAAGCGCAGTTTATCAAAACAATTTACTGCATCCCCAAACCATATATATGTTGAGGTTCCCAAGTAATGATTATAGTCTATTACAGCATTCAGTGTGATAGATCTACCCTCAATCCCACTACACTGAAATCTGCTAATTTTGTCATTAATTTTATCCTTAATTTTTATTAGCCATAATTTTTCAAACATTTTATTAATTGTATCCGTAATGAATAGTCCTCTTCTATTGCCTTTAGACTGACTTACTGATAAAATTTCTAGTTCATCCCATTCATCGGGTATTTCTATTCTCTTCAATTTCATTTAGAATTTCTCTCAAGCTATTCGTCATGTCTTATTTTTCAGGGATAATATCACAGTATCTACCTCTTGCTAGGTTGTCTTCATTACTGTACCTTTTTCACTTTTACTTTTTCCCATTACCCACTTTAAAGCCAATTCATTAACTTTGTCGGCTTGTTTCTCAACTTCTGTACTTGTTCTTGGTTCCTTATTGCTCACTCCGCCAAATAAGTTTGCGGGCACTCTATCACTTTATAGATAGGTGCAAAGCTTCTAAGCTTATTCTTATTATTGAATACATATTGCGCAGCCAACAAATCGTGTCGACACGAGAATAGTTACAGATATCTTCTAACTATTGGAACCTAGATATATGTCTACTGTAGGCTCCAGAGGCTTTAAATATGCGGCCCCGAGATTATATAATAAGCTCCCACGAAACATTCGAATGATTGAAGACATTAAGGCTTTCAAGACTTTCTTATTTCATGAGTCTTTTGACAGTGACGATTTAACAGTAAATGAACAATACGAGATATGAAACGTTAAATACTCTGAACAAACAAGGTAAAACGACAATGAAGGTCCGGTAGAGAGCTAGGTTCTCCTGCTGCATGGGACCGGAAAAGCAGCCATCAAAGTAAAATAAGTAAGTAAGTACCATAAATGAATTAATAATGAGATTCTAAATCTTTACTTTTATCCCATTCTACCTCGAAATTAGGTAGGATAACACCCTGTTATCATCAGTTTTGGCTGTGGAGAATTTTTATGTGAATGGCTGAGTGGGAACTTAGTCCAGGAAAGTCTCCCTACGGCAATTACCCAAAGCTCAACAGGGGAGGATAATGAGCACTTACTCTCGGGACACAAACGCCCTGCTAATACTTTACTGCCATAGTTCACTAACCTTTCACTCAAATACAAAAGGAGGTAATTTTACTGTCCAGAGGCCGGAGAACTCCACACGTTAATTCTGAAATAATTTATGGCCTACTCTAGCTTTGTCAGGGCTAGAGTCATCTCACTCTAAGGCTCTGTTTCGATTCCGTCCCAGTGACCCCAGTGAGATGCTGTACAGGTATCTTACGTTAATGCAACTAGAGACAAAAAAAAGGGGGGGGGGGAACAGTGGAGTATAAAAGTATAAAGTAAAGTTAAATGGGGATCTTCACCTTCAAAGCACTAAGTAAAAGAGCGTACACTCGCTGATACCAACTTACCTGTTTAGAGTAGGTTACTTTCAACACCTTGGGTACTTCTGACGCGTCCCATAGTATAAATTAGCTAAATTCATATAATGTGGTTAAAGATACCAAAATGTGTAATCTATTCCAAATGATTTATTACAGAAAAAGGAATGGAAATAACTCGATGATTTTAACACAACAAATTAAAAATTGGAAAAAAATATCAGTAACTCAATTATAAGTTTACATGTGATAAAATGAATAAGTGAATTTACAACAAAACTTGAAAACGTTAAACGGAATTAACACGTGGATTAAACCTCAAACAGAATAAATAAGTCAAAACATTCTGATCAACAATTTGTGCGGTAGGATGCTGTGAGGTCCCAACATGTGGTCAGTGACCTCAAGCAATTACCAAGATCAAAAAAAAATATGAATATTGGCAACCTATTGTGGTCAGTTTGGACTTTTTAAATTCTTCTTTCATGTGCATCGCCCTTAAATTCTTCTTTAATGTGCATTGCCCTTTAGTTTTGCTTTCATACGCATTGTCCTATATATAAATGCAGCCAGATCCCTGCTAGGATTTTTCACCGTACCTATAGGCTACTTATGTCTACTTTCATTAATTGTCCTAATTTTGGGCATAAAAATAAATGTTTAGTAGTATCTTCTTCATCTTTGCATAGGTCACACAAATTATCTTCAAATTTTCCCCTGAAATTTGCTTTTTAATTGAGCATATTTAATTTTGTCTTCATTACAAGGGATGCCTTATCCGGCAAATTCGGGTTCAGGGGTGAGGCATAGCCTTTGCAACGGCACCTCTAAAGTTTATATTCTTATACTGTTATGTCTTTTCCTCCACATCAGGTTTAATACTTCCTTTTTCTTTTCTATATTTGTTTTACTAAATAAAAATAATCATACTATTTTCTTTAGGTCTTCCTCTTATGCTTATTGTAGCTCAATTATTTCATTCCTTTCTTTTCTATATTCCTGGCAAAACAACAAAAAATTTATCAAATCTTCCTCACCATTTTCACAAAAATTACAGTTTACATTCCCCCCATGGTGTCTGTTTACAATGTTTAGTTGTAACGTATTAGTTCTTTCTCTAATAAGTATCACTGAAGCAAATGTGTAGTAAAAAAAAAATCCTCTTCTTTAATTTCTTTCTTCCACCTATATAGTTCTAAGCTCACTTTACTTTCTATTTCTTCTTTCCACTTTTCAGTATCCCAATTTCTGGTTTCCGATTTTATTTCTGCCTTTTTCATTCTTCTTATTTGTCTCATGTTTATAAGTAATTCATCTAAGTACTTTGCTGGTTGTTTCCACCATCTTCCTTCTTTTTCTTGAATATCCAGGATAATTGTTTTCAGTATTTCCTTCTTCCCATTCAGGGTACGATTTAATTACTGCAGCTTCCCATCCATCACCCTTGCTTTCAGAGAAGATGCACCTATCTCCCCTCTTAGAGTAGTATTAGCTTTGTAGTTTCTCCATTTCAGTTTCTGTTAGATTTATAAAGCTTGTTCCATACAAAATAGATGGTAAAGCAATATTTTTCCAGAACGTTTTTCCTATTATTATTTTATTGCAACTTTTCTCTATAACTGAATATGTTTACTTAGCTAATTTTTGTGTTTTTTCTATCATTACCCTTTTTTGAGTTTTAAATATGTTCCTATTACTCTCTAGCTTTATTCCTATGTATGTTGAACTTTCTACTACTTTAATTCCCTCTATGTGATCTGGCTTTTCTTTCATGTTGTAAATCATAATATTACTCTTTTTTTATCATTAATTTGTAACCCACAATTTTTACCAGTTTCTACTAATATTTGAATGTTACGCTTTGCATTATGCATATCCTCTGCAATTACTAAGGCATCATCTGCAAAATATAATGATTCTAAAGGGTCAAGCAAAATTATCCGACACATTTGTAGGTTTAATAAAAGGAAAATAACGTAAAGAAATAAAAAAGTCTTTTTATTTTTGTAAACTACATATAATGCTATTCAGTTTCATTATGTTTTAAAAATTAAATCAGTCAAATGGGATCCATTAGCGTCCACACACTGTCGAAGGCGTTCTCGAATGTCATATCATTTTGCCTGACCCTGTATCTCTATGAAATGATTTCTGAAACCGTTTCCTTCCTCTTCTATCTTCTTCATGACAATATACGTAATTAGTTTAAAAAGTAAAGTTGATTGTGTGCAACCCTGTTTTATTCCACTCGTAACCTCCATTTCTGGTTCTATACCTTCACCTGAGTCAATGGCCGTAGTATCTCCTGGATAAATATTTGCAATTGGAATTATGATTTTGGTGTTAATTCTATATTCTTTTAAAACTTCTATTAATACTTCCCTTTTATAGAGTTAAATGATTTACTAAAGTCAATGGCAGTTACTATTAGGGGTTTCTTGTTTCTATAGCTCTCTTCTACACAATACTGTAATATAAAGATATTGTCCTATATCCTGCCTCCACCTGTAAATCCTGCTTGACATTCCTTATCTTCCTCATTCATTCTTAGGTGATTTTCTATTTCCTCTTTCACCATCATCATGAGTATTTTATATGAAATATTCAATAGAGCTATGGGTCGTAGGTTTTTTGACATTGGCCTCCTTTTCTTTTCAACCATCTTTGTTCTTGACTTCTTCCACATAATTGGTTTTTCTTTTTCGTCCAACTCATTTTGGTAACATTTCTGTAAAATTTCAAGACATGTTTTGCCTTTTTTTTCCTAGTGCCCTATATAGCTCGGGTTTTAGGCCATCGGGTCCCACTGCTTTTTTGCCTTTAGTTTTCCTTGGCAATTCTTTACTTTTCCTACTTTTATTCTTGGATTTTTCATTGGTTTTATATTACCTTTTGTTTCCATTACAAGGTCATATTGTGCTCTAAGTATGTCCGGAATATTATGTCCTTCTATTCTTGTGATGTCTTCCTGTTGCGCTATTTCATTTTCATATTCTATCAGTTTTTCTTTGTTCCAAACTAAGTCAATTTTATTTTCATGCTTACAATATTCGGCTTCCCCAGTATTTAACTAATTCCTCTTTTGTTTCTTCCTTATTTAGCTTAGTTTCTTGTTCCCCATAAAGTTGTATAACTTTGCCATGGGCTTCTGTCTGTTCCTTATTCTGTTGATATTTTCCCAGTTTTTTTTTTATCCATTTTTATTTTTTCTGTTACCTTTTTTCAAGCATAGTAATTTCCTTCTTTATCATTTTTTTTCTGTTAAAATCCTTCCTTTCCTTTATGCCTTTTCTTATTTCATCGTTCATCCAGGGTTGCTTATGTACCTTTTCTTCATTAAATACTTTCCTTTTATATAGATTTATCAATTTTTCTTCTGCGGCCTCTTTTATTATCAGCTCCATTCCTTCTATTTTGTCTATTTGTCTATCTCTTGCAATTTCCTCTACTCTCGTAGTATATTCCCTTAAACTATTTTCATCTGTCCTGAAGTATTTTTAATTCCACCCATCTTCCTTTATTAAAAATTTTATTCTGATCACTCTTGAATTCCAGATCTATAGTGTTCAGATTATGATCCGAGTTAACAAAGTTCGATTCTACATTGGCTATATTCATTTCCCTAAAGTTTTTATACATTTGTTCGTTTACTAGCACGTAGTCTATCACACTTTTTTTTGTCATCTTTCTCAAGTATAAACCCCTTTACATCTTAAATCTCCATTCAACAGGACTAACCTATGATCATTCATTCAATCTAGAATTATTTCTCCTTTCCTGACTAAATTCTGGTAACCTAAAAATCTTCCATGTTGAAGCCTTAAGCTACGTTCAGAAAGATGCAGAAGAGCTACAATCAGCTGTTTGAAAGGCGTTCGCTACGTTGTTTCCTAATATATTTTGCCGTTGGATTCAGTGAAAGTCCTAAAGATTGATTATTATAAATGTGTTTTCGTCAATTTCCATAACCAAAAATAAAAATGTGTTTATAAGATAATATAGCGCAATGAAACTAAATCACAACTTTTACTAATTGTGTTCAGTTTGAACTAACATCAATAATTTATATCAAGAATGCATATATATATATATATATATATATATATATATATATATATATATATATATATATATATATATATATATATATATATATACACTTCAATTTATTCTCTTTGTTTTAATTCTTGGATTCAATTTTTCGTTTTCACTTCACAAATTGAAATAATTTTCTCCTGGACTCTTTTACTACTACTACTACTACTACTAATACTACTACTACTACTACTACTACTACTACTACTAATAATAATAATAATGATAATAGTAATAATAATAATAGTAAAAGTAATAATAATAATGATAATTTTATTATTATTATTATTATTATTATTATGAAAAAGCCTGATTTATACACACTATATATATATATATATATATATATATATATATATATATATATATATATATATATATATATATATATAATATATATATATATATATATATATATATATATATATATATATATATATATATATATATATATAGAGAGAGAGAGAGAGAGAGAGAGAGAGAGAGAGAGAGAGAGAGAGAGAGAGAGAGAGAGAGAGAGAGAGAGAGAGAGAGAACGATTTTTCTAATCAGCTGATCAGCTCAGCATCATATCACCATTCACCTTCTGTTGTTGTTGACTTGTTGGAAATATAAACTGTGTATCCTGTGATGTAGGAGAAAATGCTAACCACTTTATGTTATATTGTCCACCGTTTAGTGATATAAGAATAAAAGCAATTGAGCTCCAACAACCATACGAAGATAGTGCACAAACAGTTGGAAAATTCCTTTTTTTGTATAGAAAATATTGAAAATAAGAAAAGTGTACTACAACAAATGTGGATGAAAAGAGAAAAACTAGTGAAAATAAGGAACACACAAAACTAAAAGACACAGAGGCGCCGTTGCAAAGGCCAAGCCTCAACCTGAATCGATCTGATCCGGTAAATAATAACCATTTTTAGTTTACTCGATTTCATTTGTTTTGTTTGTTTAATGAAGTGATTGAAAGCCTCTTTGTCGACCAACTGTTAATGAGTAATTCAAAGGAATTGTAGCTACAGCGTAATTAACCTCTGGTGAAATTAGCCCAATGAATGACGTTAACGTAGGTAGGCTATTATTAGATTAGGCAGGCAGTAGACTAGGCCTATGACACTGCATAGATTAAGACTATGGAAGAAACGATGAATGTCCAGGGTATAATTTTCGATGAATTGATAGAAATAGATCTTCAGGGAGTCTTTTTAAAGTTTATGTATGACATATCTATTTGGACGTTACTGTTTTTAGAAATATTTAATTCATTCTCATTTATTTGTTTCCTTATTTCCTTTCCTTACTGGGCTATTTTTTCCTATTGGAGCCCTTGGTCTTATAGCATCTTGCTTTTCCAACTAGGGTAGGAGCTTGGATAGTAATAATGATATTATTTTAAAGAGTTTTGATGAAGCGTATGTTCTGGGAAAGATATCTATTAGATTAAAGGAAGTTGAAATAAACCTGTCAAATATTTAGGTATAATACATGTAGGAGTATAGTAATCAAGCACTGTTACCCTATAACATGTCAAATACAGAAATCATTTATTTTTTTGTCAAATTAGGCTATGATATATGAATATTTGAATATTATTGTTTGCACAAACGACTATTTTTTATATTTGGGGTGTATGTATGATAGCGGCCACCTGTATGTATGATTACGGCTAACTTAGAATACGGCAGTGGAAGGGGGTTGCAGGGGTGAGGGTGGTATCCCCCCCCCCCATAGCCCCATTAGGTAAGGACACAGCTTGTAGGTTAGTTTAGGGGGGAAAATTTAGGTTAGTTGATGTCAATTTTTAATCCACACAGGAGGAACTGGCCACTGAAATACAAAGGCTCCTTATATTTCGTTACAGCCCTTGAATATTATTATTTTTATTATTATTATTCAACTACTAGCTAAGCTACAACCTTAGATGGAAAAGCAAGATGTTATAAGCCCAAGGGCTCCAACAGGGGAAAATAGCCCTGTGAGGAAAGGAAATGAGGAAATAAATAAACAATCTTAGTAATAGTGAACAATTAAAATGAAATATTTTAAAATCAGTAACATCATCAGAACAGAGATTTCATAAATAAACTATAAAAAGACTTATTTAATGGTCCTTGGAAACCATGGTAGGAAAGCATTCATTTTTTGTTGGGAAAGCCATAGAGTAATGTACCATATTTAAGTAAACCATACGCGGTCTATTGTGGAAATGTTTGCCATCCCTGGAAACCCATCCCCTTACCTGACATAAAACAGCTGGAGTCTTATAAGATGTAAGGTTGTGCTTTATCCATAAACTGACCTTAGTAAAAACCTACTTGTTCCGTAACTGGAATACAAACATTTAGCTATTTATTTGTGGTTATTACTTATAGCGGAGCTGAAAGGACGAGCCATTAAAATTTTAGTGAAGGTTAATTAACCATTCCGCTAGTTAGGGGGTGGGTTAGGGAATTAGCTTGCTACCGCTCCCACTCACACACCGGTGACTTAGCTCACTTTGCTTTTGGCTCAGATGGTGTACGGTCGTTGCTGTTCTTCATCCTTCGCCTAGTTTTGGACTGCCATTAATTGCTTTTGTTTGTGCTTTCTCTTTTAGTAGTGCGTGTGTGTTGACTTCTGCAACCATGCATACTTGTTCAGGACTTGAAGGTCGACCCTGTAGAACATTCATGTCAGCCGTGGACACCGATCGCTTCACCCTTTGTCCTGCCTGCAGAGGGCAACGGTGTGATAGTAATATCAGGTGTAGTGAGTGTCGGGAGTGGTCTGCCTCCCAGTGGAAAAGGTTTAGGCGACGGAAGAAGAAGGCAAAGCGAGATATTTCTCCTTTGAAGGTTTCTTCGAAAGGGGAAAAACCCAAGACCTCTTCTTCCACTTCCCGACCTTACTCCGAAGCTCCTGCTCGTTCGGTCTCTTCCGGGAGACCATCGAGTAGTAGCGTAGACCCTTTGATTTATGGCTAACCCCGGTCCTCGAGAGATGACGAGGCTTCCCCTAGCAAAGAGGCCCCACCTCTCCCCCGGGTAAGGCCTTGACTCTTTTTTTTTTTTTTTTTTTTTACAAGTGTGGTCGTCCTTGGGGCTTATGGGTCTGCTCTCCAATGACTCCTTGCTGCGCTTCATCATTTGTGGTGCTAGTGCACAGCCATCTTCGACTTCAGAGTCACATCCTCTGTTGTGCGTCGATGTTGTAGTGTCTGAGGGGTCTTCTGTGGCCACTGCCGACGCCCCTGCACCTTCAGACTCTCCAGCTGTTGCTGCTGACTTTGTTTCCCCCATTCCAGTTCATCTTTCTTCTGTCTCCCTTGCGAGTGTTTCTCCTACTCTGGGGAGTTCACTCATAGAGACTCCTCTCCGGAGGACTTCTGCTTCTAAAGGTCAGCTTGCTGATCCTCCAGCTCCTAGAGGGGATCTTCAAGGCAGAGCTCGCCCTTTGCTTCGCCCTAGAGGTGGCCCTTCACCATCGGTGAAAAAGCGCCTCTTCGGCTCTTCAGCCTCGTCTTCGCAGCCGTATCCTGCAGAGGAGCTTCCTCTTCAGTCGTCTTCCAACCTTCGTCTGTTCCTGGACCTTCTCCTGATAATACTGCCGCTAGTCCTTGAACTTCTATCCTGGACTCTTCTGTGGATCGTTCGCGATCGCCGTCGGAGGATGTTCGTCCTTCCAAAGGGCACATTTCTGTTCCAGTTCATCCTTCATGCCGACCTGCTGACCTGCCTTCACCGTTCCTGTCTCCTTCATCATCTGCCTGTTCGAGCTGCACCTCCTAAGCGTTTAACTGCGCGCCAACGCTCTTCAGTGTGCCAGCGCCCTTTAGTGCACCAGTGCTCACCAGCATCAAGTCAGCGCCCTCCAGTTTCCAAGAGCGTTATCGCTTGTCAGCGTTCTTCAGCGGCCTTTCGGTACATCAGCACTCACTTGTTCATCAGCGCCTTCCAATGCCCCAGCAATCTCCTGCTCGCTGGTGCTCTCTAGCGCATTCTTGCCGTTCTAAAGACCAGCGTTTGCCAACTTGCCAGCACAGGGACGTTCTCCTGCATGTCAGCGCTCTCCAACTCGCCAGCGCTCTCACGCGTCAGCGCTCTCCTGTGCACAAGCACTCTCTTGCGCACCAGCTCTCTCCTGTGCTTCATCACTCTCCGGCTTGCCAGTGCTCTCCAGCTTGCCAGTGCTCTCCTTCTTGCCAGCGCTCACCTGCACGCCCGCATTCACCTGTGCACTCACATTTACCTGTGCACCAGCGCTCTCCGACTCGCCAGTGCTCACCAGCGCGCCAGCGCTCTCTTGCACGCTTGCGCCAATCCTCAGAGCAGGTTCTCCAGGCTTCAAATCACCATAAGGAACTTCACAATGGAGATTGTGACAGGTCACCATCGCCTCATTCCCCTCCCCGCTAACGCATTACAGCGCGACCACCGGGGAAAGGGAAAGGAGGCTCCACAGAATGGTTCAGGATCTCGAAGATTTGATCTTCAAAGGCGGACCCACCACTGCAAACATTGGTCCCTTTCCTTTCAAGGTGTCTCTCTGATAGAGCATCAATCAGCAAGCATCCTTGGTTCAGTGCCATGGTCAGAGCAGTAGTGCAAGCCTTCGGGCCTGCCATGTCATCCCGCTCGTCACTGACTTCCCATTCAACGGTACCCGCAGACCTACCGCGAGGAACCTTGGCTTCTTCTCCCCTGAAGAGGAAAAGAGGAGTCTCAGACGCGATCACATCCCCTATGGTAGAATTAACTCTTGTTGGGCCTTCAAGGCCTGTTCTTCCTGTCTCCCGTCGGACACTCTCCTACCTCACCTCTGCCGAGGGAGTCGCGCGAGGCTCGAACTTCCTCCCTTTCACCTTCAGAGGAAGTTTGTCCTCGCATGGAGAATTCTCCACCACTAACGGGAGTTAGGAGGGACAATTCCATCAGGCCTTCAATTCTTGAATTTGAATCCTACCTTCTTCCTCAGAAGGAATCTAAGGACTAAAAGACTCTCCCAAAGTCCTCTTCAAAGACCTCCAGGCCTACAGGAATCACTAGTCTAGGGATTCTCGCGACCCGCCCCTAGAGGAGCTCTCTGGGGCGGAAGAAGGAGACTTGGCCGCTAGTCCCACTTCAGAGGGGGGAGCAGAACATGCAATCTGGCAAGTTCTCATACTAGAGTACTCAACGGGTTTACAGACCCAGAAATACCCCCACGAGAGGGCAAAGACACAGTCTTAGCTAGAGGGTGCACGAGCTAAGATCACCTAAGAGCTCTCCGATCTCTCGTACTCCCAGCGTTCCAGCTCTACCGCTAAGCATCTCCCACATCCTCGCATCCAGCAGGTGAGATATTTTGAGATCTTGGACAAGCCTCGTCCAGCTCTTCCTCTCCATCGCTCTCTGGAAGAGCTCACCAAGGGATTCTCTCTAGAGAGGGTCTCCAGCCGTTAGGTCTCGTTCTCGGCATCAAAGATCCTTAACCAGGAGAAGGTTACGAAGTATGCCATGCCGGCTACTTTGTGGCTTGATCTGTGGTTGGGGACCCTGGGAATCCTGGTTCGAACCGAATATTTATCCAAGGAACGCACCAGGAAATCGATGAAAACTTTCCTTCTCTCAGCCACTCGCACCATAGTGTCTCGCCCCTTAAGTCTCGAACTTATGGTCGAACACCATTCTGAAACATCGAGATGTGGTGTCTGAGAGATTCCATCAGCAGGTCCCAAATGCCGAGATCGCTAGGCTCTGGAACTCCTGTTTAGACGGATCCTCTCTGTTTTGAGCAAAAGGACATGAAACATGCTGCTGGGAGATGGAAAGAGTCCCACAATGACTCCCTCCTCCATAGGGCTTTGGCATCCAAGCCCTATAAACCACCAGCTCCTCAGCAGTCCCATCCAACAAGACAGCAGCGAAGACAAAGGTATCTGAAAAGCCTTTTCCGACCAAAGACTGGAAAAGCACTAAGTCCTCCAGGGGAGGAAAATTTCTTAGAGGGAGCGGCCGTGGCCATAAATGCTAGGAAAGGAATTCCCTCCACTTATCACTTGTGGAGGGATGCCTACAAAGTTGCTGAGACAGGTGGAAGCAACTCAGGGCCGAGCCCTGGACAATCTCTGTGATTCGTTCAGGGTATAGCATCCCGTTCATAACATCTTTCCCTCCCCTGATCAGGAATCCAGTGGACTCCTTTGTGATGGGATCAGCAAAGGGGCTAGCCCTCTGGGCAGAAGTTCAAAGCTTGTTGAAGAAGGACACTCTCCAAGAGGTCCTCGATGAGTCCCCAGGCTTCTTCAGTCAACTCTCTCGTGAAAAAAGCATCAGGAGGCTGGAAACCCGTCATCGACCTCTCAGCTCTGAACAAGTTTGTAAAGCAAATTCCATTCAGCATGGAGACAGCAGATACAGTCAGACAAGCAGTAAGACCACAGGACTTCATGTGCACAGAGGACGTAAAGGACGCGTACTTTCAGATCCCAATCCATCCGTCTTCAAGGAAGTACTTAAGATTCAGCCTAGACAACAGGAAATACCAGTTCAAGGTGCTGTGCTTCCATCTTTCCACAGTACTGTATAGTGGTTTGCAAACTGTGGCCAGATGTAGCACGCAGCCTACCTAGTGTCCGAATGCCGACCATATACCAACGTTCACTACACAAAAAGATAAAACGGTGGAATACCCAGAAATCTGGGCAACAGGTAAACAGTCAAGGGACTGGGTGCTGTGCACCACCCCTTGATTTTATATTGGGCAAGGGGACCCAGCTAGAACTGAAGTTCTTCACCCAAGGGGTTAACTATTGTACTGTAATTTTTCAATATTAAACTTAGCCGGTGATTATATAAGCTGCAGCTCTGCTGCCCGACAGAAAAACTCTACGTTCAAAATACGCCAGCGATCGCTATGCAGGTAGGGGGTGTACATCAACAGCGCCATCTGTCGAGCAGGTACTCAGTACTCAATGTAAACACAGAACTCAATTTTCTCTCTGTCGTGCCACCGGCAAGACCTACTAAATTCGCTGTTGCTTACTGGATTGGTTTTCACATATTTTGGTGAAGTACACATTTCTAGTTTTGAGCTTTCGCTTTGCAGACGTTATCTTCAATACATCCTTGCATTCTTTTATTGATTTTGGATTATTTGTTGACAACTTTGGATAGATTTTGAATTCCCCTTTGACTAATTCAAGATGGCTGACCCTTCTCAAGTCCCTAAATTCAGGAAATGTAATGCTAGGGACTGTTCAAGGCGTCTTCCGAAGGCCTCTATCGATCCTCACACCGTTTGTTCCAATTGTCGGGATAAGACCTGTCAATTGGAAGATCGATGTGAGGAATGCGTTGGGCTTTCGGAATTCGATTTCATCGAATTCCAGAAATACACACGTAGGCTAGAGAGAGATAGAGTTAGGAGAATTTCATCTCGCTCCGTTGATTTTTCCTCTCCTCATGCCCCACAACCTATTCCTTCCCCTGTAGTGGTTGCTCCTGATCCCCCTTCTAGCACTCAACAACCTTCGATGGCAGATATGATGCGTGCCATCCAGGCTCTGGGTGAGAGAGTCGAGTCATTGGCGAGTGACCGTAACCAACTCATGGCAGACGTCAAGGAGTTGAAGTGTAAGAGTGCAGTGGGTAGTGACAAAGTGAGTGGTAGTGTTGTGGAAAGTGTTGTAGATAGTGTTGCGCTTGAGGGTTCGTCTGTTCGTGCCTGTCGTCCTCCCAGTCCGGGACCTCTTGCAAGCTCCCAAGCCCAGGGGAGAAGCAATGTCGTACGACCAAAGGGTTCGAGAGGCTTTAATCAGCGAACAGACGTTCCCTCCGTGGTTTCGGGCGTATCTAACCAAGATCGCCCCACCCACACGAAGACGAGAGAGCCCATTTATTCCTCGTCTGCGGAAGAGGTTTCTCAAAAGAAACCATGGACCAAGGTCTCGCGGCCTCTTAAGCGCAAGTCGGTCACTTCCGCGCAAGTCCAACGGCCCAGTTGTAGCCACTGGGTCAGTTCGGACTCGCTGCAGTCTTCCGATGACTGCACACCTCCTAAGAGAGGCAAAGCGGTACCGCATCAGGCAGTAACACCGTCTGTTGCCGCACCTGCTTCTGTAGACCCTAAGTGGTCTTTGCTGCAGACCATGCAGTCACAGTTAACGTCATTGATGCAGGACTTTCGTGCGGAGAAGGTTGACGCTGCACCAACCTCTAGCCTACAACCACCCTCGGTTGTGCGTCCAGTGGACGCTGAGGCTACCTTCTCCCGCACTCCAGCTGTGAGAGTCCCGCCACCCATGCGTTCCAGTGTACCCTGCCAGCCGCATGTTGACGTTCAGCGACGCACGGAACCTTCCGTTGACGTTCGCGAGTTACAACAACAACCTAAGTTGTTTTGTTTTGACGCAGTGCGTCAACCTCCGCAACCCAGTGTGGTTACCACTACTCGCCCACAGCAGACTAGACAGTCTGGAGTAGACGCTTTGCGCCCCCGCGCTGCTATGGTTGTTGCCAGTTCACAGACTGGGCAACAGTTCCATGACGTTGCGTCCGGTTCAGTCACGCATGCACCCGTGCTGCCGGACTCAGCTGACCAGCCGATTCCTACTCCTTTGCCGTTTCCTCCTCAGTTTTCAGATGATGGACTCTCTGATGATGACGACGCTGCACACATTGACGACCCGCATACGGACATCGACGAACCCAAGACCACGCAACCCTCCTTGGACTTTAGGAAAGTTCTTGCACTGTTCAAGGAGATGTATCCTGATCAGTTTGTTTCTGCGGCCCCACGCTCTCCTCCATCTGAGTTCGCTTTAGGCACGCAGTCATCCGCGCCTGCCTTTACGAAGCTCGTCCTCGCCCGCTCGTCTAAGAGAGCTTTACGAGTGTTGGGAGAATGGATGCAGTCCAAAAAGAACCTTGGGAAGACAGCATTCACGTTTCCCCCTGCGAGACTCTCTTCCAGATCGAGCGTCTGGTATGCCACGGGAGAAGTTCTCGGCTTGGGAGTTCCTGCCTCTGCCCAGGGCGACTTCTCAAGTCTAGTAGACTCTTCCCGCAGGCTAGCCATGAGACGCTCTAAGATTTGTTGGTCTCCTTCAGACTTAGACCATCTGTTGAAAGGAGTGTTCAGAGCCTTCGAGGTTTTTAACTTTTTGGATTGGTGTTTGGGAGCGTTGAGCAGGAAGATCTCCCCTTCTGACAATGAAACTTCCATGCTCATTATGTCTTGCATGGACAAGGCCATACGTGACGGTTCCAGTGAGCTTGCGGCTTCGTTCGTTTCCGGGGTCCTCAAGAAACGGGAAAACCTTTGCTCTTTCTTGTCAGCTGGAGTAACACCGTGTCAGAGATCGGAACTTATGTTTGCTCCTCTCTCAAAGTGCCTTTTCCCAGAGGAGTTGATAAAGGAGATTGCTGCCTCCTTGATTCAAAAAGACACTCATGACCTGGTTGCGTCCTCTGCCCGCAAAGCCACCCCTTTGCCTACCTTGTCTAGACCCAGGATGGACACTCCAGCGTCCAGATTCATTCCGCCCTTTCGTGGCAGAGCCTCCAGCAGAGGAGGTGCTCGTGCCGAAGGGAGACGTGGGAAGAAGAAAGGTACCAAGTCCTTTAAGGGCAGAGTCTGACTGCCACCTTCTTCAGACAGCAGTGGGAGCCAGACTCAAGAACTTCTGGCAGACCTGGGAGAAAAGGGGCGCAGATGCACAATCTGTGAAGTTGCTCAGAGAAGGGTACAAGATCCCGTTTGTACGCAAACCCCCTCTAGCAACGTCTCCCATCGATCTCTCTCCCAGGTACAGAGAGGAGGACAAGAGACTAGCTTTGAAGCAAGAGGTGTCTCTCTTACTAGAAAAGGGAGCGGTAGTCAAAGTCCGGGACCATCAATCCCCGGGCTTCTACAACCGTCTCTTCTTAGTGGTAAAGAAGACAGGAGGGTGGAGACCGGTGCTAGACGTCAGTGCGCTGAATGTCTTTGTCACAAAGCAGACGTTCGCCATGGAGACCACAAAGTCTGTTCTAGCAGCGGTCAGGAAGGAAGACTGGATGGTCTCTTTAGACCTAAGGGACGCTTACTTTCACGTCCCCATCCACCCAGAATCCCAACCTTTTCTGAGGTTCGTTTACGAAAAGGTTGTCTACCAATTTCAAGCCCTGTGCTTTGGCCTAAGCACGGCTCCTCTTGTCTTTACGAAACTGATGAGGAATATTGCCAAATTCCTGCATTTAGCGGATATCAGAGCCTCCCTCTATTTGGACGACTGGCTTCTAAGAGCTTCTTCCAGTCGTCGCTGTCTGGAGAATCTAAAGTGGACTCTAGATCTGACCAAGGAATTGGGTCTCCTGGTCAATATGGAAAAGTCCCAACTGGTCCCATCCCAAACTATAGTGTACTTAGGGATGGAGATTCACAGTCAAGCTTTTCGGGCTTTTCCGTCGGCCCCCAGAACAAGTCAAGCCCAAGGATGCATCCAAAACATGCTAAAGAAGGACCGATGTTCAGTCAGACAGTGGATGAGTCTGATAGGGACGCTTTCATCCCTGGAACAGTTCATTTCGTTAGGGAGACTGCACCTCCGTCCCCTTCAATTTCACCTAGCTGTTCACTGGAAAAAGGACAAGACGCTAGAAGCGGTCTCGATCCCCATTTCCGAGAAGATGAAGTCATCACTGACTTGGTGGAAGGACAACATCAACCTCAGAGAGGGTCTGCCCCAGGCTATTCAGACCCCCAACCACGTTCTCTTCTCGGACGCATCGGACACGGGCTGGGGTGCGACATTAGACGGTCAGGAATGCTCGGGAACTTGGAACTCGAATCAAAGAACGTTACATATCAACTGCAAGGAGCTACTGGCAGTTCATCTGGCCTTGAAAAGCTTCAAGTCCCTCCTTCTAGGCAAGGTGGTGGAGGTGAACTCAGACAACACCACGGCCTTGGCGTACATCTCCAAGCAAGGAGGGACCCATTCTATGACGTTGTACGAGATCGCAAGGGACCTCCTCACCTGGTCAAGAGATCTAAACCTTTCTCTAGTAACGAGGTTCATTCAAGGCAACATGAATGTCATGGCGGATTGCCTCAGTCGGAAGGGTCAAATCATTCCAACAGAATGGACCCTACACAAGGATGTGTGCAAGAGACTATGGGCCACATGGGGCCAACCTACCATAGATCTCTTTGCAACCTCGATGACCAAGAGGCTCCCAATTTATTGCTCGCCAATCCCGGACCCAGCAGCAGTTCATATAGATGCCTTTCTACTGGATTGGTCCCATCTAGACCTTTATGCATTCCCCCCGTTCAAGATTGTCAACAAGGTACTGCAGAAGTTCGCCTCTCACGAAGGGACAAGGTTGACGTTAGTTGCTCCCCTCTGGCCCGCGAGAGAATGGTTCACTGAGGTACTTCAATGGCTGGTGGACGTTCCCAGAACTCTTCCTCTAAGAGTGGACCTTCTACGTCAGCCACACGTAAAGAAGGTACACCCAGGCCTCCACGCTCTTCGTCTGACTGCCTTCAGACTATCGAAAGACTCTCGAGAGCTAGAGGCTTTTCGAAGGAGGCAGCCAGGGTGATTGCTAGAGCAAGGAGGACATCCACTCTTAGAGTCTACCAGTCGAAGTGGGAAGTCTTCCGAAACTGGTGCAAGTCGGTATCAGTATCCTCAACCAGTACCTCTGTAACCCAAATAGCTGACTTCCTATTATACCTGAGGAAGGAAAGATCTCTTTCAGCTCCCACGATCAAAGGTTACAGAAGCATGTTGGCAGCAGTCTTCCGTCACAGAGGCTTAGATCTTTCTAACAACAAAGATCTACAGGACCTCCTTAAGTCTTTTGAGACCTCGAAGGAGCGTCGTTTGGCTACACCGGGTTGGAATTTAGACGTGGTACTAAGATTCCTTATGTCAGAAAGGTTCGAGCCACTACAATCAGCCTCCTTTAAAGATCTCACTTTAAAGACTCTTTTCCTCGTTTGCTTAGCAACAGCTAAAAGAGTCAGTGAGATACACGCCTTCAGCAGGAACATCGGATTTTCATCTGAAACGGCTACATGTTCTTTACAGCTTGGTTTTCTAGCCAAAAACGAGCTACCTTCTCGCCCTTGGCCGAAATCGTTCGATATTCCAAGCCTTTCAAATTTGGTTGGAAATGAACTAGAAAGAGTCTTATGCCCTGTTAGAGCTCTTAAGTTCTATTTAAGACGAACTAAACCTTTACGAGGACAGTCAGAAGCTTTATGGTGTGCTATTAAGAAACCTTCTTTACCTATGTCAAAGAATGCAGTTTCCTATTATATCAGACTGTTGATACGAGAAGCTCATTCCCATCTGAATGAGGAAGAGTTAGAGCTGTCGCAACTTCAGTGGCCTTTAAACAAAATAGATCTCTGCAGAGTATAATGGACGCAACCTATTGGAGAAGCAAGTCAGTGTTCGCGTCTTTTTATCTTAAAGATGTCCAGTCTCTTTACGAGAACTGCTACACCCTGGGACCATTCGTAGCAGCGAGTGCAGTAGTGGGTGAGGGCTCAACCACTACATTCCCCTAATTCCATAACCTTTTTTAATCTTTCTCTTGAAATGTTTTTTATTGTTGTTTTTGGGTTGTCCGGAAGGCTAAGAAGCCTTTCGCATCCTGGTTGATTTGGCGGGTGGTCAAATTCTTTTCTTGAGAAGCGCCTAGATTAGAGGTTTTGATGAGGTCCTTTAGTATGGGTTGCAACCCTTGATACTTCAGCTCCTAGGAGTCGCTCAGCATCCTAAGAGGATCGCGAGGCTCAGTAAGGAAGACGTACTTAAAAAAGGCAGAGTAATTGTTCAAGTCGACTTCCTTACCAGGTACTTATTTATTTTATGTTTGTTATTTTGAATAACTGCTAAAATGAAATACAAAATCCTTAGCTCATAATAATGTAAACAATTAATGCTGGTCTCTACCCACCCCCCTGGGTGTGAATCAGCTTATATAATCACCGGCTAAGTTTAATATTGAAAAATATTATTTTTATTAATAAAATAAATTTTTGAATATACTTACCCGGTGATTATATATTAAAGGACCCTCCCTTCCTCCCCAATAGAGACCCAGTGGACCGAGGAGAAAATTGAGTTCTGTGTTTACATTGAGTACTGAGTACCTGCTCGACAGATGGCGCTGTTGATGTACACCCCCTACCTGCATAGCGATCGCTGGCGTATTTTGAACGTAGAGTTTTTCTGTCGGGCAGCAGAGCTGCAGCTTATATAATCACCGGGTAAGTATATTCAAAAATTTATTTTATTAATAAAAATAACATTTTTCAATATCAAACTTACCCGATGATCATATAGCTGCATCCCTGCTGCCCGACAGAAAAGTCTGCGGGAGGAATACGCCAGCGATCGCTATACAGGTGGGGGTGCATATCAACAGCGCCATCTGTCAAGTAGGTACTCAAGTACTCGATGTCAACAACGAACCAATTTTCCCTCTGTCGTGCCACAGGCAAGACCTACTGAATACGCCGTCCCTAACTGGTTTTGTTTTCACAACGTTTTGGTGAAGTACACTATTCCAGTTTTGAGCTTTCGCTATGCAGGGGTTTTATCTTCATTTCAAAACTTGAACTCGTTTTGGTTAGATTTAATTTTGGTGACGAAAAGAGTATGGACTCGAAGAGAGTATGGACTCTCTTTCACTTTTTAATGGCCGACGCTTCCCTTAGACGGAAGTGTGTTTAGGTTTTTGGTAATTTTGCTTAACAAGTTATAGATCTATTTATTTTATATCTCTCCGCCTTTAAGGCCTCTTCGATTAACTTTCCTTTTATTATAAACTTATAAAATTAATTTTTATGTTTGTTTATATGCGACCTTTCCTAATAGTAGGCGGTCCTTACTTGGAACCGAAGTTAATTAACTTTGAGCCCGTCATATCGTATTTACCTTTTAAGAATTTATACCCCTTTTTAATTTTATGTTGTTAAAAGAATTTCTTTGATAGTCTCGTACTGTTTTCAAGATGAACTAACGTTTAGTTTTGTCTCCGCAGTTGTTGACGTTCAGAACGTTCAACATGCGCTCTATCGTTACGATAGAGAGAGAGTATTTCACAGTTTCACGTTGCAGTAAGAGTAAACCGATTCTAGCGTTTCGTTCATTCTTTCTTAGCCTAAATGGTTTAAATTCTAAATAAAGGAACTTTTTATTTGGGAAACCTTTCAGTTTTTTCCTTTAGCAAATAATATGTTTTAACGATATATAATTGGGCTCTTCTCTCAGGTTCTAAGTCAAGAGAGAAGAGAGAGAAGGATAGAGACGGAGGGAGAGAGAGGAGAATAAACGTTTCGTTCAAGCGGGTAACGTTGTTCTCGTTTTTTACTTTTCTCCCTTGTCGCTGTAGGGGAAGAAGGTAAAACGTTTCTAGAGTTTTATTCTTGTTCCCAGGCTTTATGCGGTGAGAGATTTTAAACGTAGTTTATTTGATCTAGTGTTTAGTCTCTTTTCCAGCCACTGAATTCTTTATCTTTAATTATGTTTTTCTGTTGCATTGTAAACTGTTTTCGCAATTACTACCTTTTAATGAAGGATAGGATTGCGTGTTTCAGGTGGAAATCAGTTAAAGTTTCGATTTCAGTGAAATAAGTGCAAACAGAAAATCAAAAGTGATAAAGTGATATGCGCTAAGTGTTACAGTGTTGCGTTCGAGGGTTCGTCTGTTCGTGCCAGTTGTTCACCTAGTCCGATACCTCTTACAAGCTCCCAAGCCACAGGGGATAAGTAATGTCGAAGGACTTATGGGTTCCACAGGCCTTGATCGACGAACAGACGTTTCCCTCCGTGGTTTCGGGTGTATCTACACACGTTGCCGACGTGATCACCCCACCCACACAAAGACGAGAGAGCCCATTTATTCCTCGTCTGCGGAAGAGGTTTCTCGCAGAAACCATGGACCAATCTTGCTGCTTTTTAAATGCAAGTCGGTCCCTTCCGCGCAAGTCCAACGGCCTAGGTGTAGCCACTGGGTCAGTTCGGACTCGCTGCAGTCATCCGACGACTGCACACCTTCCGAGAGAGGCAAGGTGGTTCCGCAACAGGCAGTAACTCCGTCTGTTGCCGCACCAGCTGTTTTAGACCCTCAGTCACAACGGACAGTAGCTCCGTTTGTTGCCGTCTTTTATAGACCCTAGTGGTCTATGCTGCAGATATGCAGTCTCAGCTTGCTTCCTTCATGCAGGAGTATCGTGCTGAGAAGGTTGACACTGCACCTGTTAACCTACAACCTGCCACGGTTGTGCGCTCAGCAGATACTGCGGCTGCCTGCTCCCACACTCCACCTGTGAGAGCTCCACCACCGATGCGCAGTCGACCCTGCCAGACGCATGTTCATGCTGCACCCTCCGTTGACATGCGTGAGCTACCGCATCAGCAGTGGGAAGGTGCTGTCAAGCTGCCGTGTTTTGCCGCAATGCGGCATGATCCGCAACCCACGGCAGTCCCTCCCACGCACCAGCACTCCGCTTTTGTTGTTGCCAGCTCCCACACTCCGACTGCGGAGCAGGGTTGCCAACTCAAATTTTCAAATGTCGCTAGATAGGCTTGCAAAAGTAGCTAGAAAGTAGCTAAAGTCATATGGAATTTCTCTAAAGAAAGTAGCTAAAATAGAATACTGTAAAAAGGCAATGAATTAGCACAAAATCGCTAATTTGGCAACTCTGCTGTGGAGAAGGTTGACGATGCACCCGTGGGCCTACAGCCTACCACGGTTGTGCGCCCGGCATGGCTGCCTGCTCCCACACTCTTGTTGTGAGAGCTCCTCCACCCATGCACAGTCAACCCTGCCAGACGTATGATGACTCCCACAGACACACGGAGCACTCCGTTGCCGTGCGTGAGCTACCACAAGCTGCCGTGTTTTGACACGGTGTGTCAGCCTCCGCAACACACTGTGGTTACCGCCACTCGCCCGCAGCAAACTAGTCAGTCAGGAGTTGAGGCTTCCCCACACAACTTTGGTTGTTGCCAACTCACAGACTGTCAAACAGTTACATGACGTTGCCTTCTGGTCTGCTACTAATACACCAGTGCTGTATGTCCTCACGCTCCTGTTGTGGTTGACAGTTCAGTTTTTGACAGTTCACAGACTGTCAAGCATTTTCATAACGTTGCCTTCTGGTCTGCTGCTTATGCACCAGTGAAACCCTCACTGAGATAACCTAGCTTTTCTCGGACATGGTTCCTGTAGATGAAAAAGTGCTGTTCTCCCTCCTTCTGATATTCCCTTGAGGACTCTGTCATTTGGAGAGGAGCCTTAAGCTGCTTAGCCTCCTATGGACTTTAATTAAAGCATAACATGCTTCCAGGGAGGGTAAATGGTTCCGCTTCAGTCGCTACCCCGTCTGTTGCCACACCTGCTCCCTTAGACCTTGGGCTTTGTTGCAAGACATGCAGTCCAAGCTTAGTCCTTGATAGAGGATTTTTTACGGAGAAGAACCTTCTTGCCAACAACCTTCCTACCGGTTGGTTGTACGCCCTGTTGACGCTGTGATTTCCTACTCACGTCCGCCAGTTGAGATGATTCCTCCTCCGGTGCGACCCAGTGTGGGTTGCCAGTCGCACGTTATCGTTAAGCGATTCTCGGAGGTGGTTGTGGACGTTCAGTGTGTCACTAGGAAGACGTTCAACAACCAGCAGAGGTGACTTGTTGTGACGCAGTGCGGCAACCTCAGCAACCCGATAGGGGTTGTCTGCACAACCCAGACAGTCTAGACAGTTTCGGGTTGTCGCTGTACTTCCTCGCTTCCCCATGGTTGACAGTTCACAGACTGTGCAGCAGTACCATGATCTTGTGTCTGGCTCCGTCACGCATCCACCAGTGCGACCGGATTCAGCGAGTCAGACGTTGCCCACTCCGTTGCCGTTTCCTCATCAGTTTCGGATGAGGAACCCTCTGATGAGGACATGGCTGAACAAGATGATCAACCCCCAGCCCTGCTATCCATCCAGAAGATGCTGAAGAAGGAACGCGGCCCTGTCAGGCTGTGGATGAGTCTGGTTAAGACACTGTCATCCGTGGTTCAATTGGTGTCACTTGGAAGACTACACCTCCGTCCTCTTCGGTTTCATCTAGCTCTTCACTGGAAAAGGACAAGACGCTAGAAGCGGTCTAGATCCCGGTTTCCGGAAGATAAGTCTGGTCTGACTGGATGAAAGGACTTTATCAACCTTTGATAGGGTTTTCCCCTGACTGTTCAGACTCCCAACCACGTTCTCTTCTCAGACGCATCGGACGTAGGCTGGGGTGCGACCTTAGGCGGTAGGGAATGCTCGGGATTATGGAACTCGCGCAAAAGGACAATGCATTTCAACTGCAAGAAGCTTCTGGCAGTACGTCTGACCTGGAAAGCTTCAGGTCTCTCCTTCAAGGCAAAGTAGTGGAGGTGAACACGGTCAACTCACTGCTTTGATGTACATCTCCTAGCAAGGAGGGACCTACTCTCTGACATGGTACGAGTTCGCAAGTGACCTCCTCTCCTGTTCAACAGGTCTAGACTTTTCACTAGTAACAAGTTTCTTCCAAGGCAACTTGAATGTCTTAGCAGATTGTCTCAGTAGGAAGGGACAATAACTCCAACATATTGGACCCTCCACTAGGATGTATGCAAGAGACTTTGGGTCTCCTGGGGCCAGCCAACCATAGATCTCTTCGCAACCTCGATGTCCAAGAGGCTCTCAATACTTTGCTCACCTATCCCGGACCCAGCAGTAGTTCTTTTAGATGCCTTTCTACATGATTGGTCTCATCTAGATCTATATGCATTCCCTCCGTTCTAGATTGTCAACAAGGTACTGCAGAAGTTCGCCTCTCACGAAGGGACAAGTGGACGCTAATTGCTCCCCTCTGGCCCGCGAGAGAATAACTTACCGAGGTACTTCGATGGCTAGTAGACGTTCCCAGAACTCTTCCCCTAAGGGTGGACCTGCTACGTCTGCCACGCGTAAAGAAGGTACTCCAAGGCCTCCACGCTCTTCGTCTCACTGCCTTCAGAGTATCGAAAGACTCTCGAGAACTAGAGGTTTTTCGAAGGAGGCAACCAGAGCGATTGCTAGAGCAAGGAGAACATCCACCCTTAGAGTCTACCAATCGAAGTGGGAAATCTTTCGAAACTGGTGCAAGTCAGTATCCGTATCCTCGACCAGTACCTCTGTAACTCAAATAGCTGACTTCCTCTTATATCTGAGGAAAGAGCGATCTCTTTCAGCTCCCACTCAAGGGTTACAGAAGCATGTTGGCATCAGTCTTCCGTCACAGAGGCTTAGATCTTTCCAACAATAAAGATCTACAGGACCTCCTTAAGTCTTTTGAGACCACGAAGGAGCGTCGTTTGGTTACACCTGGTTGGAATTTAGACGTGGTTCTAAGATTCCTTATGTTAGACAGGTTCGAACCACTTCAATCAGCCTCCCTGAAAGATCTCACCTTTAAGACTCTTTTCCTGATATGCTTAACCACAGCTAAAAGAGTCAGTGAGATTCATGCCTTCAGCAAGAACATCGGATTCTCATCTGAAACGGCTACATGTTCTTCATCTTGGTTTTCTAGCCAAACACGAGCTGCCTTCTCGGCCTTGACCAATATCGTTCGATGTTCCAAACTTATCGTATGGTTGGAAATGAACTAAAAAGAGTATTATGTCCTGTAAGAGCTCTTAAGTTCTATTTTAAAACCTTTACGAGGCCCGTCTGAAGCTTTATGGTGTTCAGTTAAGAATTCATCTTTGCCTATGTCAGAGAATTCTTTATCCTATTTTTATCAGACTGTTAATACGAGAAGCTCATTCCCTTCTGAATGAGGAAGACCAAGCTTGGCTGAAGGTAAGGACACACGAAGTTAGAGCTGTCACAACTTCCGTGGCCTTTAAACAAAATAGATCTCTGCAAAATATATTCGACGCAACCTATTGGAAAAGCAAATCAGTGTTCGCGTCTTTTATCTTAAGAATGTCCAGTCTCTTTACGAGAACTGCTACACTCTGGGACCATTCGTAGCAACGAGTGCAGTAGTGGTGGGGGCTCCACCACTACAATTCCCTAATTCCAGAACCTTTTTAATCTTTCTCTTGAAATATTTTTGGGTTGTCCGGAAGGCTAAGAAGCCTTTCGCATCCTACTTGATTTGGCGGGTGGTCAAAATCATTTCTTGAGAAGCGCCTAGATTAAAGGTTTTGATGAGGACCTTTAGTATGGGTTGCAACCCTTCATACTTCAGCTCCTAGAAGTCGCTCAGCATCCTATGAGGATCGCGAGGCTCAGTAAGGAAGACGTACTTAAAAAGGCAGAGTAATTGTTCAAGTCGTCTTTCTTACCAGGTACTTATTTATTTTATGCTTGTTATTTTGAATAACTGCTAAAATAAAATACGGAATACTTAGCTCATAATGTCAACTTGTTATGCTGGTCTCTACCCACCCCCCTGGGTGTGAATCAGCTATATGATCATCGGGTAAGTTTGATATTGAAAAATGTTATTTTCCTTAGTAAAATAAATTTTTGAATATACTTACCCGATGATCATAAATTAAAGGACCCACCCTTCCTCCCCAATAGAGAACCAGTGGGACAGAGGAGAAAATTGGTTCGTTGTTGACATCGAGTACTTGAGTACCTACTTGACAGATGGCGCTGTTGATGTACACCCCCACCTGTATAGCGATCGCTGGCGTATTCCTCCCGCAGACTTTTCTGTCGGGCAGCAGGGATGCAGCTATATGATCATCGGGTAAGTATATTCAAAAATTTATTTTACTAAGGAAAATAACATTTTTCAGTAGTTACTTTCCTCTTGGTAAGGGTAGAAGAGACTCTTCAGCTGTGGTAAGCAGCTCTTCTAGGAGAAGGACACTCCAAAATCAAACCATTGTTCTCTAGTCTTGGGTAGTGCCAGAGCCTCTGTACCATGGTCTTCCACTGTCTTGGGTTAGAGTTCTCTTGCTTGAGGGTATACTCGGGGACACTATTCCATCTTATTTCTCTTCCTCTTATTTTGTTAAAGTTTTTATAGTTTATATAGGAAATATTTATTTAAATGTTGCTAAAATTTAATTTTTCCTTGTTTCCTTTCCTCACTGGGCTATTTTCCTTGTTGGAGCCCCTGGGCTTATAGCATCCTGCTTTTCCAACTAGGGTTGTAGCTTAGTAAGTAATAATAATAATAATAATGTTATTCAGAGGTAAGCCGTCTCACTTGTTACTAACATGCAAGGAATCCAATTTAAAATCTAGAATGGTTGCTGAGAAGGGGACATTGTAGGGCAAGAAAAAACTTACAGTGTATAAGAAAAAGGGGAAAAAAAAGTTTATTTCTTTCCTGAGAAAAAAAAAAAAATACAAAACTGTAGCATGAAAAGTCAGGTCTTCAAAAAACATAAGCAGAGACAGATATATCCAGGCAGAGCCACATAGGAATCAATCCTCTAAAAGTTTAATCTGCATATACAAGTACAGTATAAACAAAGGCCCACCTTACAGTGTATCTATTTGGGTTAAATTCATGGCTAAATTAGGAGTCATAACCGAATGGTCTGAATTCTTTAAGAAATCTGCTAGTTTCTTAACTGCCGAATCATATTGGCGAATCGTAGAGTCCCTTTTGTCTGCATCAAGATAAGACTACGAATGAAGAATAGCATCTGCTAAAGCCTAAAATAAATAGCAAAGTCGAGTGACGAACGCCCCGGAGGGGCGGGTACTAAACAATAACAAAGCTAGAACGCTATCTTGTTCGTAGGCTGGACTTGCTAGCAAAAAGTACCATGAGCATAATAACGCAAAAATAATAACGGTTCCAAAGGCATAAGGCCAGGGACTTAACCAAGAACCTAAGTGACAGAGTACTAAACGGGCAGACAAAGATGAATTCCCAAGACAAGTGAACAAACAATGGCCGCCGTGAAGGGCCAGACGGGAATAATAAAACAGACTATACTGGATATAAAACAAAAGCCCGGTACTATAAAAAGCTGTCAAAACAAACTATGGTACTTAACATTGGAATGTGTGAAGATGGAGCTTCGGACATGACGAAATAAATCCACGAATGTTAAAAAAGCCGAGAGCACCACAAAAAAATTTCACACTGACGAAGTCCAAAAAGAAGGATGTTGTTCAGATGGCGCTCGCGTCGGGGCGTGGGTGGTGTGGCGCTGGTGGGTTGGCTAGGGCCTTTGTATCGGCCCATCCCTTTGACGAAGGAATTAACTAAATGGAAGACAACCTGTGAATAGTGGATTTCACGCGCCTTTGCTTTATACACGACACCCAAAAGGTGCTCGCGCGAGGGTTGTAACCTCAGCATTCCATGCTTTTATCTTTCTCTGGTATAATTGGAAGGTTTTATCAGAAAAGGTATATAAAAAGGACTCTTTTCACCGGCAGCCACAGGTCTCTCCCCAGAAATAGATTTTTCCTTCGTCAAAATCCCTTTTGAATGAGCTTGCGTGAAGATCAAAGGGATTATAAAACAAGGTTGCACATCGGACCTGACTCTACATTCTCACCTCTACATCAGAAAGACAAAGAAAAATTGTTGTTTAAAAAACCTTTCAATCCTCAGTGATACACAGTATGTCATGGTTATTCTACACCCATGAAAATGGATAAGAGGTGAGATCAATTATAATCATATTTTGAGGCCCCTCCTCTTGATTGCAAAGCTGCGAATTTGTCAAGATGACAAAATCGTAG
>NC_090743.1:110359776-110382276 GCF_036898095.1 Palaemon carinicauda | reverse complement strand
ATAAAGCCAAAAACTGTAACAGGGAAATCAGCCCAATGTGTAAAGGATATAAATAAAAGCGAATAAACTATATTGGGAAAATAACAAGGATATGAAATATAATAAGATCAGTAACAACATTAATTAGATGTCTTATGTAAACTACGAAATGAGAGTTGATAAGCTGTTCAACAGAAAAGCAGTTGTAACAAGTTTGAATTTTTGAAGTTCCATTTGTTCAGCTGCCAGGTTACAAAAAGATCATTCCACAATTTGATCATGACTGGAATAAAACTTTTACAATATGTGGAATATTGAGCCATATGGTGAAGAAGACAGACTTGTAATTAAATGCCTGTACACAGCTAGAGTATAGGGGGATAGGCTAGGTGGGGGAGGGGAGTGGAGAATTAGGATTTTGGAAGGATTGGAGGGGAAAGTGTTAAAATGAAGTACAGGGGGAGGGGAAAAGATAGGAGCATACCCAATAGCTCTTTTTTTTTTTTTTTTTACTGACATCATGCCTTGTGGACTACCAGGAGGTGATTTCTCTTGCCAGTCTCCGAGGGACTCGTGTTTTCATGATTATTCCTTTTCTGGGGCTAATTTATTTACTTTTTGTTTTATTCTAATACTCGGGATCTGGTTTGTCCTGAGCAATGAATGGAGGTATCCTTTTTCAACCAGGAATGCTCGTTTTGTTTGTGTGTTATTTCCTCTCTTGTTGTTGCAAGTTCTGGGTAAATGTTTTTGAATCTTTCCCAGGCTTCTGTGTTATCTGACGTTAACTGGTTCAAGATTGTATATGTTACGGAGTTTTTCACTGTTTTCATTGATATTATTATTGTTATGGTTTTGTCCATGAATGTTTCTTATGTTTACTTTTTAGATTTTTTGTAGGGTTTCCATCTTTGATTGAGCATTGTGCATGCTGGTGCTATTGGCTGGTCTTATCAAGCTTTTGTAGAGGTTTATTCTTACGTTTTTATTCAGTAGTTTGAAACTTTTTAATGCTCCTTATCTGTGTTTTGCCAGTTGGCGTTTTTGTTTGATATGGCAGCTTATGCCAGTTCTTTTAATAGAAAGACCAAGGATTTTATCTTCATTATTAAATGGAGTATTAATGTTGTTTACTGTTATCGGTGCTGGTTTAGTTTTTGATACTGATAAATAGTTGAAATTTGCTGCTGTTTGGTTTTATTTTCCAATTATTTTCGTAATAATTTATTTTGATCTCTTTCGGTTTTTATTTTCATAAATCTTTTAGAATTTCAAGGATGAATTATTACTTGAGTGATGTCATCTGCATAGGCATAGTTTATGGCATATTCGGGGGTTCCAGTTAGAGTATTTTGCATTTGAGGCCTTCATGCCATACTTTATCAAAGGCCTTATCTCTGCAGATGATATTGCATTGGTGTTTTTTTATTTAGTTGGATCATGGCATTGTTTCGTGAATTGCCATAAGGGCAGTTTCAGTGCTTCTCCCTATTCTGAAGCCGTGTTGGTGTTTGTACAATTTATTGTTATTTTCTAGGAATCTCCTTAGTCCTGTGTTTATGATTTTTTCCAACAATTTTCCCGGCACTTCTAGCAAGGTGATTGGCCTCCTGTTTGATTGCTGTTATGGGTCTTTCCCTGGTTGGGGGGGGGGGAGTATGAGAATTCGTTCTTTGTTTGGTTTCGGTTTTGAGAGTGTTAGGTTTAATATTTGTTGGAGTATTCTCCATGCCACCATTGGTAGTTTTTATAGCATTAACTTACCGTATTTATGCCACTTTTGCCTGGTGCTTTGTGTTCATATGATTTCACTGCTTTCGTTATCTCACGTACTTTAATGTCGGCTATTTCGCTCCCTATTTTCATGTTGGAAGTTGAGAACTTCTATTTCTGTGTGTCTGTCGAAATTTGCATTTTCTTGGTCTGTGAGTTCGATTGTGCTAGCCCATGTTTCGGTTAGTAATTTAATTTGGTCCTCCATGTCTTCTATTTCTATTTTTGGTTTCCCTAGTAATTTTTGTAGTTTTTTTTCCAGAATTTCTCTGGGTCTTTGTATGTTTGTCCTACTTTTATTATGATGTTCCAGTTTTCTCTGTTTAATCTGTTAGATTTTTCAATTATTTCATTTTGGATGTGTCTTATTAAGGTGTATGTTATCCTTATCCATCTATGTATGTTTCTTTGTAGTTAATTTAATCGTTGGGTGAGTAGTTTCAAGTAGTCGCTATCTGGCATGTGTTTATGGTATGATATTCTTTTTATTGGAGAGACTGTTTCTATCGCCTATATACAGTAGTACTACGTACTGAATGGTGCTGCCTTAGAAATTCTAGATGCAAAGGATGGTCAGATTTATGAAAAAAAAAAATATACAACATGCACAAAGAATTAACTTAATGACAGTGTCAGAGATTAATATTCAGATCAGGGATGACTGAATTAAGAGACTGCAAGTTTCTACCTAACAAATAAGATGCGAGTCAGTAACTGAAGACCAGACAGGAGAGCAATACTCAAAGCAAGATAGAAGTAAAGATTAAAACATTTCATGAAGGTAGATGGATCACCAAAAATCCTTAAAGATTATACAAACCAATTGAGGAAGAAATAGGCGGAATAAGTCTCAGATAAATTTGTTGTATATAGTTAAAGAAACACAATCAATGCAGAGATGTGGTGTGTTGAGGAGCCTCTGTCCTCGACCCGTTGAAGACATCTAGTGAGTTTTATTGTTCAACTTCACCCTCCATCATATGTACCCTTTGCTAAATTTGGCTAGATATCTTAAGATATGTAGGTGTTTTTGTAACCTATTGGTAACGTCCCTGCCTGGTGATAGCCAGACTGGGTTCGAGTCCTTCCCAAACACATTAGTTCCTTTAGTGTCTACAATCTCATCATCCTTGTGAGCTAAGGAAGGGGTTTTGGGGAAGCTTATAGGTCTACCCTTTGAGTCATCAGCAGCCATTGCCTGGTCCTCCTTGGTCCTAGCTTGGATAGAGAGGGGTCTTGAGTGCTGATCATTTGTATATATAGTCAGTCTCTAGGTCATTGTCCAACTTGCTAGGGCAGTGTCACTGCCGCTTGCCTATGCCATTCATGAGCGACCTTTAAACTTTTAAGGGTTTCTGATTTCACAGGTCTAAATGCGGGAGAGGAAGCTGATGCAAATGGAGTATTATCATCACCAATTGCAACAGACATATTGAAATATGATGTAATGGAAGACCAGTGGAATGAAGCGTATAGGAGTCTTCTGGAATTTGACATAACACAAGTCTAATTTGATACTATTTTTGGCTTCAAACATTTCATAGTAACTGATGCATTCGGTTTCACGTTCACTTACGTTTGTTTTGACCTGATATTGACCTTTGACCCTAAGATGACCTTAATATGACCCTTGTCGTAAACTGCCAGTTACGGTGTAAACGCGAATATTTTACCTCATTGATAATATACAGGTTTTGCTTGAACTTATCATCCCTTAGACCAACACTGGTTTTTTAATAATAAACTGATTATTTTGACTCATTTTAATAAAAAAGGGCGATCTAATGCTACGGGCAATGAGACAAATTCAGTTTTGTTCACTAAGACATCGTGAAGGGGATAACAAAATCGTCCCTGGAAAATAATCAAGTTAGATGACCAAGAAATGAAGGAGTAAAGTCATTGATTTAAACAATTTTTGTAGTTATTTCCATTCAGTATCCTTGCGAACTACTACTACTACTACTACTACTACTAATTATCATCATCATCACGAGCGTTCATTTAACCAAGCGGAAAAGGATCTTACGCCACACCAGCTGTCATTAGTAGAGAAAGTAAAAAAGAGCCTCCTCCTCCTCCTCCTCCTCCTCCTCCTCCTCCTTTCCACATGTGATAAGGGATTACTCGTCTGAAAGTGTGCAATAGGATGTGGTGGGCCAAGTGGCCCATCTTAATCACCGTTTGTCTTGTCAGTATGGCCTGGCTCAGTTGCATGGGCTTAATGTAATGGATGCTGATATTATTATGAATAATACTCTTATTGAGTTATTTTTTTTTTTATTATTATTATCGTATATCTACTGTTAGTTTTATTACTGCTGCTATCATTGTGGTTGTTGTTCTTGAAATGTTTTATTTTGATTGTTCATTAATTCTCTTGAGTATTAATTTAATTGTTTCCTTTCCTCACTGGGATATTTTTCCTTGTTGGAGCCCTTGGACTTATAGCATCCTGTTTTTCCAACTAGGCTTTTAGCTTACCAGGTAATAATAATAATAATAATAATAATAATAAATAATAATAATAATAATAATAATAATTTGCACCAGCCACCCGTTGAGAAACTACCGCTTGAGAACTAGTGAGTCCTTTGACTGGCCGGACAATACTACATTGGCTCCATCCCTCTGGTTACGGCTCATTTCATCTTCGCCGACACATACACAGAATAGTCTGGCTTATTCTTTACACGTTCTCCTGTCCTCATACACCTAACAACACTGAAATTGCCAAACACTTCTTCTTCTCTCAAAGGGTAACAAATGTAATGTAATTTTTACTGGCTGCTTTCCTCTTAGTAAGGGTAGAAGAGACCTTTTAGCTATTGGAAGCAGTTCTATGAAAAGGACACTGCAAACTCAAACCATTGTTCTCTAGTCTTGGGTAGTGCCATAATCTCTGTACCATGGTCTTACACTGTCTTGGGTTAGAAATCTTTTGCTTGAGGGTACATTCGGGGGCACTATTCTATCTTGTTTCTCTTTCTCCTGTTATTTTGAAGTTTATATAAGAAAAATTTATTTTAATGTTATTATTGTTCTTAACCTTTTTTGAGTGATACTGAAGACTATGTACATTTTCTATACTTAATATCCCTTCCAGAGTATGGTATACCTTAACGTTGTTAAAGGGTTACCTATATATATATATATATATATATATATATATATATATATATATATATATATATATATATATATATATATATATATATATATATATAGCGTTTATATTGACGTTGATGAGAAGTAATTAATGACCCACTTTATTTGTTGGAAATCTGAATGAAGATAACCTGTTTCATGGACAAGAAAGCACCAAGAACAGTACATTAAAACTTATTTTTTTTTTAGACAATGTTTTAGTTAGTGTTAGATCTCAAGGGCCCAAAGAATGCAACTGAAACATTTTTACCTTTTGGAAATATTCTATCAAGATGCAAAATTTCACTTTTTCTTCTGAACTCCCTGCATGGCTGACCTTGACGTTTCCTTTACTTCATCACATGATTAGGGTATCGCATTCGGAAATATGCTGATATCTTAAAAAAAAAAAAGCAATAACAACGCTAGAACTTCAATCCCAGACTGTTTAACTCTAAACAAACCTTTCTAATGCAATTTTTTCCCCTCCGTGAGAGCTTCCCCTTTGTACAGCATTAAAAAATTCACCGCTTATTAACATCTGGGGAAAAAAACTGACTAGAAGCTGCATGCAACTCTCCCTATTACTATTATTATTATTATTATTAGCTAAGCTACAACCCTAGCTGGAAAAAGTAAGATGCTATAAGCCCAAGGGCTCCAACAAGGAAGAATAGCCTAGTGAGGAAAGGAAATAAATAAACGATAAGAGAAATAATTAATCAATTACTAAAGTATAGAAACTGTAACAACATAAAAACAGATTTCATAGATAAACTATAAAAAGACTTATATCAGCCTGTTCAACATAAAAACATTTGCTACAAGTTTGAACTTTTGAAGTTCTACTACCCGATTAAGAAGATCATTCCATAACTTAAAATATTCTATCCAATATTACCAGGTATTTATTTAGTATTAGTACTGTGCTAGGCAATCTTAGCAGTCCATGTTTGGCAACGGTTATACTCGGTTAAGCGGATGAGCAACTTGGTGGAGTAATGAAAGCTTTGGGCGTGGAGGAAATGTCCCCCCTAAACTCGATGAAGTCACTGGCCGGCTGTCTCTTCAGCTTTTACTCCTGATGCCTGGCGGTTGATCTTACGAGAATTAGTATGGACTGGCAGGAGTCACTTGCCTTAGTTAGATAGGCACTGCTCATCACAAGGAACTGTCTATCCTTTGATGTATATAGCCAATGAATCCTCTGTGGATTTAGTCAGTCATGGAAAGAGAAGATGGAAGAATGGCCCCCAATTCCGGGCATAGCAGGGTGCTAAGAATCTCCTGATTTATAAATACTAAAGAAAAATTTAAAATAGGTAATTGGATTGTTAGAACCAGGAATTAGATTGGGAAGTTACAGCAAGGGGAGAGTGGATTTATGAAATTTAGCTTGGATATCTTGGCCCTAAGTGAAACACGTTGTAAGGGATTAGTAAGGAAACTTTAGACCATGGCAATATATATATATACATATGGATAAATATCAACACAACATCGTGTTCAAATAGAAATAAATTTCTACCTCATACTTGGGATCGAACACTGGCCCCTTCTAATGAAAGGCCAGGTCGAAACCAACCATGCCACGAGAGGCCATAAAAGAAACCGGAACCTAACGGCTAAACAGCTGTTCAGGATTTACCTGGCGAGACATCAGTCTCTTACCAGCGAGTTTTACCCGACTTCCCGGCCTACCATGTGACACAATTGATAGTAATTCATTCAAATTACCCCTAATGAGTTAATATGGATAAATATCAACACAACATTGTGTTCAAATAGAAATAAATTTCTACCTCATACTTGGGATCGAACACTGGCCCCTTCTAATGAAAGGTCAGGTCGAAACCAACCATGCCACGAGAGGCCATAAAAGAAACCGGAACCTAACGGCTAATCAGCTGTTCAGGATTTCCCTGGCGGGACATCAGTCTCTTACCAGCGAGTTTTACCCGACTTCCCGGCCCACCACGTGACACAATTGATAGTAAGTCATTCAAATTACCCCTAATGAGTTAATATGGATAAAAATCTACACAACATCGTATTCAAAGAGAAATAAATTTCTACCTCATACTTGGGATCGAACACTGGCCCCTTCTAATGAAAGGCCAGGTCGAAACCAACCATACCACGAGAGGCCATAAAAGAAACCGGAACCTAATGGCTAATCAGCTGTTCAGAATTGACTCATTAGGGGTAATTTGAATAAATTACTATCAATTGTGTCACGTGGTGGGCCGGGAAGTCGGCTAAAACTCGCTGGTAAGAGACTGATGTCTCGCCAGGTAAATCCTGAACAGCTGATTAGCCGTTAGGTTCCGGTTTCTTTTATGGCCTCTCGTGGCATGGTTGGTTTCGACCTGGCCTTTCATTAGAAGGGGCCAGTGTTCGATCCCAAGTATGAGGTAGAGATTTATATATATATATATTTACTCAGGAAGATCAGATGGATTTGGGAGAGGAGGGGTAGGCATGATGAGGACACCAAGAGCAGAAAAGGCATTGACCGAATGGAGAGCTTTAAGTAATAAATTAGATTGTTACTAGCAGAGTTCAAGTCAAAGCAGTGCAATATTAATATTATAGTTTGCTATGCCCCATCAAATGATTCTCCTGAAGAAAGGAAAGATGAATACTATGAAGAACTGCAGAGGGTAATAGATGATATCCCTGAGAGAGATATGAAAATTGTAATTGGCGACTTCAATGCTAAAGTTGGAAGAAATAATCAAGGGATAGAGAATGTGATGGGTGTCGAGCGTCTTGGCGAAGTTGCAAAAGAAAATGGAGCAAATTTCATAAGTTTCTGTTCAGTAAATAATCTTGTCATTGGAGGTACTCTTTTTCAACACAAGAACATCCTCAAGTATACATTGACTTCACAATGTGGTAATTACAAAAGTCAGATATATCACATTGCTATTAATAAAGAGAGAAGGAGGACTCTTGAGAAATTAAAGAAGTTATACAGGTGTAGATATTAATAGTGATCACCAGCTTCTCATTGCCACACTGAAATTAAAACAAAGCTCCCAACAGAAAGATAGATAGAATACCTATGTTTGATACAACTAAGCTTTTAGAGGAAGAGCACAGAGAAACATTTGCATTTGGAGGTAGGAATTGATTTGCAGTCTTAGAGACTTTAAGAGACGAAGAACAGACAATTAATGAAGATTGGTGTGATATTAAGAACTTATATCAGTCAGTTGGTAGAGAAATCTTGGGACACGCAGTTACAAGGAAAATGCCATGGATATCAAATGATACTTGAGATACTATCCAAAGGAGACAAAAACATAAATTGATTATTGAAACTTTTAGAGGAAGTAATGAAAATTACAAGGTAAAGCATGCTAAGTATTCCAGTATTGACAGTGAGGTCAAAAGAAAAAGCCAAGAATGACTGGAGAAAATAAATACACAGTAAAGCAGATGGGGTTAACTATGCTATGAATTTAGGAAGTGGCGATGGTGTAAGAATTGCTCATAGAATTATTAATGAAATCTCGACTGGGGCAAAGAAGTAGCAGCATATACCCATCAAAAAGAGAGATGGCTCTGTTATAGCAACAGAAGTTGAGGAAAGACAACGTTGGATGAACACGAATAAGGTTATGAATAGGAGATATGAAGGGAATGATTCGATTGATATACCTGAAGCTGAGGAAGACTCGATGTGCCCATGAATTAATTCAGTGTGTTTGAAGTCGAAGTCATCCTCAAAAAAACTAAAAAGTTGGAAATCCCATGGATACGATGGATTAACTATAGAGATGATACTGGCCGAAAATGAAGTGACTCCCCAGACTACTTACAAGATTATTTTGTAGAATGTGGCATGAAGAGGCAAAACCTGATGAATAGGAGTTGAGAGCGTTGGTGAAAATAGCAGAAAAAAAGAAACCTGACTGACTGCAATAATTACAGAGGCATAACATTTACGTCAGTTGCTATGAAAATATGTAATATGCTTATTCTAAAGAGACTGGAGAGAAAGATTGATGAAAAGCTGAGAGATGAACAAGCAGGATTTCGAAAAGGTAGAAGTTGCACTGATCAAATTTCCATTTTGAGACATGTTTTACAGCAATGTGTAGAATATAGAAATCCCCCCTTTGATGGCATTTGTGAACTATGAAAAAGCCTTTGATAGTGTGCACCGGCCAGTTTTGTGGAGAGTCCTGCGAAATTATGGAATTCCTCTTAATTATGTATATTTAATTAAGTCGTATGTTCATACGCCTAGCAAGTGCAAAGTTAATGTTAATAGAGTCTCATCAAATGAATTTCCAGTGATCAGCGGAGTACTCCAAGGGAATGTGTTGTCACTTATGTTGTTTATCCTCCTCATGGATTTTGTAATGTGTAGAACAGTCAGAGATGGTGGAGAAGGAATGGACTTGATTGGTGATGGGAATTTAGCAGACCTAGAGTGTGCTGATGATGCTGTCCTTGTTAGGAGAACACCAGAATGCATGAAATATCGCACGAGGTTGGGCTGAAGATATATATAAGAAAAACAGATGATGAGAATGGAATATGCAATGGAAGATGAAATATCAATGGAAGGAGAAAGGATTAATGAGGTAGAATCATTCAAGTATTTAGGAACTATGGTCTCGAATACAGGGTCTTTAGAATTAGAGTTTAGTGAAAAATTGAAAAGAGCAAATCATACAAGGGCTAGGTTAAGTAAAATTTTGAAATTAAATGGCCTGAAATTACATATAAAAATCAGGCTATATATCAGTTAGTGAGATCGGTGTTACTCTATGGACATGAGTCATGGTATGACAATGAAACAGTCTCCTATAGATTTAGTAGATTTGCGAATAAAGCCCTCAGAAGGATATTGGGAGTTAAATAGCAGGACAGGATTAGAAGTGAAACTATAAGAGAGATTAATCGTGTGCCATATGTGGATGAGGGGTAGATGGAGATGGTTTGGGCATGCTCTTCGCGCTCCCCATGAGATTAGTTCACCACAAGGCACTAGAATAGTCGGAAGACCCAGGCCTACATGGCTGAGGACTATGAAGCGTGAAGTAGGAGATGATGAATGGAGAAGTATCTATATTTATATATATATAATATGTATTTTAATGTAACTGTTGTTAAAAAAAAAATAATTTTGATTTGTTTATTACTTCCCTTGTAGTTTGTTTGTTTCTTTTCCTCAACGAGCTCTTTTTTCCTGTTAGAGCTTTTGGGGTTATAGCTTAGCTTTAATAATAATAGTGATAATGATATAGCTATTCTGCGTTAAATCTGATCTGTTACATTTCCCAAGATGATAATTTGTCTCCTGTTTCTCCAAATAAATAATCACGTCAACAATCTAATTGTTATGCCAACCAAATTCTCATTTAAGAGAACAGGGTCAACCCCTTTATATACAGTTTCGACCAATTCAAAAGCAAAAGAGCTTCTCAAAATGCCATTCCAATCTTAATTATAAAAGGAATCAAGGTAATCTCAACGGGTAACCTCAGTCCCAAAAGATGTTGGTATTTTTATATATAACTAATTTTTATGTATCATAGATTTTTTTTTCTTTATGTCGAGTTGATTTTTTTTTTTTTTTTTTTTTTTTTTTTTTTTTTTTTTTTTTTTTTTTTTTTTTTTTTTTTTTTTTGTCTTGAGTTCCGTCTTCTGCATTACTTCCAATCCCCCTTTATTAATTATCAAATCCAGAAGGTTTTTGTCGGGACTTAAAACACCGTCAAATTCATGTCAACGTAGCTGGAAAAATTTGATGACGAGGATAATTACTTTTGACATTCATGATTAGTATCTTAATGGCGACGATTTGTTACCTATCAAATGCTTCACTTTCACTTTCATTATAGTTTAATAGCGTGTTTTATAATAATTTTGATAATTGGGGAGATTTTCTAATCGAGTCATGTGATTATAACCCTGTTGATGGGCAGAGTAATCTCCAGCAGTTCATCATCACCTGCTCCTCCTACACCTATTGACGCAAAGGGTCTCGATTAGATTTCGCCAGTCGTCTCTATCTTGAGCTTTTAATTCAATACTTCTCCATTCATCATCTACTTCACGCTTTACAGTCCTCAGCCTTGTAAGCTTGATTCTTATAAACTTCTATGCCTTGTGGATCCCAGTTAAAAGTTTGGTGAACTAATCTCTCTTAGGGAGCGCGAAGAGCATGCCCAAACCATCTCCATCTACCCCTCACCATGATCTCATTCACATACGGCACTCGAGTAATCTCTCTTATAGTTTCATATCTAATCCTGTCCTATCATTTAACTCCCAATATTATTCCTTGGGCTGTGTTATCAAATCTACAAAATCTTTAACAGTTAATAATCATGAATTATATCTTGAGTTACCTATATTTTCCTCATGAAATATATATATTTCATATGTTTTCCCATTGGCGAGTAATTTCTACTCATAAGTTTTTTAATGAGTAAATTAAGTTCATATATTCAGAAATTTCGGTAAAAAGACTTTAGCAGATTTTTCAAGAATAATACTTTTTAGTTTAATTTTTATTAGGAATGATTTATCTTAGCAGATGTATTAATTAGGTATTTAGAAAATATATATGTTGATAGCAAAATTAATTTAGGAATCGTAGAACTTTTCGAAAATATCAGCCATGTCATTTGTAAGGCCGGCCCTAGACGTAACTGTTTATCTGAACGATATAACTGATCAGATAAAAATCGTTGCAAGCCATCTAACGTCGCTGCCCCTACACCATTCCGATATATCGTTACAATTTGCATCGGTTCCACAGTTTCCATAATGTCATCCGAGGAGGAGGATTCTCTGGCTCTAGCAGGTTTAGCTGTGGCATTATGCGTTAAAAGGGCAAAAAGTGCTTCTGGATCTAAGCGAGGTCGCAAGTCGGGTAGAGAATGGCTACTGAAAAGAAAAACTTATACAAACTTGTTGGCGGAGTTTAGAGGGGTGCCTAAGGATTGGAAAAATGATTTCAGGATGAACGAGGAAACGTGCTTGAACCTTTTATCATTAGTAACACCTTTCATAGAGAGAGAAGACACAATCACGAGATGTGCAATAACGCCTCATGAAAGACTGACAATCGTTAGATCGTTCAGATAACAAGTATGAATGATTCAACTGTTCATGCCACTCGATCAGTTCATCTGAAACGATCAAAATCTGCGCAAATATCCCCCCTACATGTCAGTTTTATCTTAACGATTTATCTGATCAGTCATATCGTTCAGATAAACAGTTACGTCTAGGGCCGGCCTAAGGAATGGCTTTGATAATGTAGTCAGATATTATTGCTGCTGTTGTTGTTGTTGTTATTACTATTATTATTCGTAATTGTATTATTAAACCTAATGAATTTGCTGCATTTGCCTTTTACATGTAGGTAGTAGGTTGGCTAGGGCACCAGCGACCCGTTGAGATACTACCGCTAGAGTGTTATTGGATCCTTTGACTGGCCAGACAGTAATACATTGGATCCCTCTCTCTGGTTACGGCTCATTTTTTATTTGCCTACATATACACCGAATAGTCTGGCGTATTCTTTACACATTCTCGTCTTTCCTCTTACACCTGACAACAATGATATTACCAAACACTTCTTTGATCAAAGGACTAATTACTGTACTGTAATTGTTCAGTGACTATAAATATTTGTAGTTTATATATGAAGTATCTATTCTAATGTTTATGTTCTTGAAATATTTCATTTTATTTGTTTATTGCTTATCTTGACGTTTATCATTTCCTTTCTTCATTGGGCTATTTTCCCTGTTGGAGCCCTTGGCCTTTTAGCATCTTAACTTTCCAACTAGGGTTGTAGCTTAGCTAGTCATGATAATGATGATAAAGATTTTAGTATATTATTTCCCTATCAATGTGTTCATTTAGTGATTGTAAAAGTTTACTTTATACGATGTGGAAGGATTTATCTATTAGAACACTCTCTCTCTCTCTCTCTCTCTCTCTCTCTCTCTCTCTCTCTCTCTCTCTCTCTCTCTCTTTTGACAGGTGACTACGTGTGCTCTGGTATGTTTTTGAAGTCTCTTTACAAGTGACAAATGCTCGTCCAGACTCTTAAAAAAACTGATGGTTAAGGAGGACACGCGCTGGATTTGGCAAAACATTGTATATGGTGGAATGTGAGGCAGTGAGCCCTTAGATTGAATTGGGTTTTTCGGCAGGTCGTTGATATTACACTTGGTGGTTGATACTTAACTCTTTAGTCACAAAAATAATGATTTGGAAGGTGGAGATTTTAACTAAACATTCACACAATTATATACTTTCTATATGAAATATGTTCTGCTAATTTTACTGCTATGAAATCTCCTCCATCTATTATCAAATCAATTGTAAGTCCATCTTCTCCTGCTGCTCTGCCTCTTTTCCTGCCTTTTAATGTTTTCTTTCCTACTACTGTTACTTTTGATACAGTTGGCTTCATTAATTCCGGTACACTTCATGGGAGAAGTCTGACAGCTTGTTATTTGTAGCAGGTAACGTTGTTTACCAAAAGAGAAACTGTTGGCAACGCTGCCTGTAAAACAACGTCACTGAGCATCTAAACAAGTGATCAAAAGCATTTTTATTTTTTTTCTTATTTTACGAATTTCTGTTAAACCTGTTGTAATATTTTTCTATATACCACTTCGTAAAATGAATAAAAAAAAAATTTGATCACGTGTTGTATAGAAGCTCAGGGACTTTGTTTGACAAGCAGAGCTACCTACAGTTTCTTTTTTGCCAAACAGCGTTACCTGCTACAAACAAAAAGCTATCAGACTACTTATTAGCCTCCCGTGAAGTGTACCGGAATTAATGAAGCCAACTGTACCAGCTCAGGTGTTTATTTGGCCTATTTCTATCAGTGAAGTTTTGCTTATATCACTATCGTATAGCATTGTATAGAAATTGTCTGCAGTTTCTATCACTCCATCTATTGTTATTTCTATTTTCATCCCTTAAAGCAAATATATGTTGGCGTCTTGTTCCAAATTTTCTTTTCATCTATGTGATGCTTCTTCGCTTCTTCCTTTCTATTGTTTCTGGGTGTATGATATTTAGATTAACGTCTTAGTGGCGTAAACATACAATACTGTGACCTTTTCTGCAAAGTCAAAATAGCTATTTATAGCACTGACGTCATCTTATCAAAATATCTATTTATAGGAGTAACGTCATTTTCATTCTCACAAATTAATATCGATGTTGCCTTTTTAGGCGCTGGAAGTTAGTTCTCTCTCTCTCTCTCTCTCTCTCTCTCTCTGGAGGGATATCTAGAGCTTGTGTTAGCTGTGTTTTTTTATTTATTTTTCTCATCTGGTTTCAAAGCAGTTTTAGTTTTTTTTGTAGAGAATTTTTAAAAGTACTCTCTCTCTCTCTCTCTCTCTCTCTCTCTCTCTCTCTCTCTCTCTCTCTCTCTCTCTCTCTCATATATATATATATATATATATATATATATATATATATATATATATGTGTGTGTGTGTGTGTATATATATATATATATATATATATATATATATATATATATATATATATATATATATATATATATATGTGTGTGTATATATATATATATGTGTGTGTGTGTGTATATATATATATATATATATATATATATATATATATATATATATATATATATATATATAAATAATAATAATAATAATAATAATAATAATAATAATAATATTACTTCCGTGGTGGCATAGTCTGAGTTGGGTCTCGGGCAACACGTCAGAGGTAAGGTCAGTGCCTCTGCTGTGAAAAAAAAAAAAAAAGAAACAAGAAACTGGTCTTAGAGTGTTCATCCATTGTGCTATTATTAAGGTGTGGGTCTTGAATCGAAGAAAGGGATGTCTGGCATCTTATGGTTGTACTGGTTGAATTAAGACTTTTTAACTTTTAATCATAGTTGGGAAAATTATTTGTGTAGTCGTATTCTGCCTCTTTATGGTTAAGTTGAATTGATACGGTTGAAAGGGGGTTGGGGGTTGTTAAGTAAAGTTGAATGGATTGTGTGTTGACCGGTGCTAGGTGTTGAGGACCCCCCCCCCCCCCCTCTCTCTCTCTCTTCATACCTCCCTCTCGTCCTATTCTCCCAGCGTCTCTCCACCAACCAACCGACCTTTGGGGCTCCGTTGTTAAGTGATTTTCAACCTAATTTATACATGAACTAGAGATTATTTTCGCTTTCTCCTGCCCCAGCTTATCTTGTCCAACTTAAGGTAGGAAGGATTTTTGGACCGGTGTTTTTTCCTAGGATATTCTCTCTTAGTTAAAAGTAGTCTATTATTTATATCGGCGTGTACTTTGTGCTTTGAAATTTGTAAATACTTCATGCCAATGCGATAACAACAGCCTCTTCTTCTCGAAAGGCAGTCATTTGGCTACATCTGGTGTACCCGACTGTAGAGAAATATAAAATTAAATAAGGTAAGTGGCAACTGCATCTCATCGCCGTCTGTGTGTTCGTACGAGTGGTCGTGCCTTCGGGACGGGTCCAGCGAAACCAGTCTTCAGTAGAACTTGAGCTGTGTTGGTTAGAAGTGTTCCCGTCGATGTACTTGCTGCGACGTCGTGTATATTTACTATTAGGTATTACTGAATTAAATGACATAAGCTGTCTGTGATTTAATCAATTATACCTCGCCTTTGTACTTTGATATTTGTTATAAGACCAATATCTTCATGTGAAATTTTAAGCTGTGTATGAATTAGCACCGGGAGGCTATTAACGTGAATGATGAATAAAATGTCTATACTCAAGTGAATTCTTAAGTATTCTACAGTTAAGGCCAAGTTCCACTCGTAGACTCATGTTACTTAGAATGTGTGCTGTGAACAGAAAGTGCTGGTGTTTGTTATGTAATCGCTATTTCGGGTGTTTCATGAATTGCGCCTAGTTCATAATGTCATGGTCTTTTAATTCGCATGTCCTGGAGACTGTGTTTTTGAATCCCCAAGCGTGCCGTATGACCTTGACTAAATGGCGTAGATTTTGCTTTGGCGACCTCAATGCCCTCCAGCGTCAGATAGTGATCTGGGAGTTGGGATTCCTTCGGCTTCGCGTGGTTTTGTGATTCCTTCGTGTTTATTTTCACCAAATATTTTGTGTGTACATTTTCTTGAATAATTTCGTGTGTATTTTCACTAATAATAGTGTGCGTATTTTGTTCTTGTTCACAAATTATACTTGCATCATCGAAACAAGTATTTTCATTACTAATTTGAATGTTTTCCTTGAATCTATGAGATGTTAGGCCTATATTTAATTTCATAGTTCATGGTTTTTAATTAACAATTTGCAAGGCTGCGTGGACCTAATTATCTGTAGGCCTACTCTGTAATGTCCTTTGGAATAATGTTGATTTAATTATCAGGAAACTGGAAAGGGATTTAATTCAACAGATTATATATAGTAGGACATTTTTACAGAAAGTGGGACTAATTTGATTTTATTGTGAAATCATTTACATTAGATTTTGTTATACTGATAATTTCAGCAGGCGACTTTATACAGCCCTAATTATTAAAGTGAGTATAGCAAGTTCAAAGTTAATGTTGATGGAGTCCTATAAAAGGAATTTCCAGTGAACAGTGGAGTACTAAGGGAACGTGTTGTCACCTATGTTGTTTATTCTCATGGATTTTGTAATGCGTGAACAGTCGGAGATGGTGAAGAAGCATTGTACTGGTTTGGTGATAGGAATTTAGCAGACCTAGAGTATGCTGATGATGCTGTCCTTGTTAGCAGAACACCACGGGATTTGCAATGCTTGCTTGCCAGAACGCATGAAATGTTACAGGAGGTTTAGCTGAAGATAAATAGGAGAAAGACAGAGATGATGAAAACGGAGTATGTAATGGAAGATGAAATATCATTGGAAGGAGAAAGGATTAATGTGGTAGAATCATTTATGTATGTAGTGAGATCGGTGTTACTATGTAGACATGAGTCATTGTATGATAATAAATCAATCTCCAATAGATTTAGTAGATTTGAGAATAAAGCCCTCAGAAGGATAGTGGGTGTTAAAAGGCTGGCCAGGATTAGAAAGGAAACTATAAGAGAGATTACTCAGTGCCATATGTGGATGAGGTCATGGTGTGGGGTAGATGGAGATGGTTTGGGGCATGCTCTTCGCACTCCCCAAGAGAGATTACTTCACAAAACGTTCAGCAGGGCTCCACAAGACACTAGAAGAGTTGGAATACCTAGGCCTACATGGCTGAGGACTATGAAGCGCGTAGTTGATGATGAATGTTGAAGTATTGAATTAAAACCTTAAGATATAAACGGCTGACGAAATCAAACCGATGCCCTTTGCGTCAATAGGCGTAGGAGATGATGAATGGTAAAAGTGAACAAGACCTTTTATACTCTAAAGATTATGTTGATTATATCGTCCTAGGAATAATGAATCAGTAACATGCACTTGTTTCTCCTGAAAGACACCTGCTTATTACAAAATTGTAATTAAACATAGATATGCAATGATTTGTAAAAGGCCCAGTTTTTCAATGTTACATTATATTCATCAAACATTCAACGTTTATTTAATAATATGTAAAAGAAGTTGAAAATAGAATCTCTCTCTCTTTAAGAAAGTGTCTATAGCAGTGTGTTGAAGTAGCAATGGATAGAGTGAATTAATTGTGATGTATTGTTCCTTGTCTTCACACGCAGAACCTTGATCGCTTTCTGAATCGTGTTGTGGTTCGGTTTACGACTTCGTCTGAGAGGTAGAGTCGAAGTTTAGTCCGACTTGATTAGAGAGTTGATTCAAGTTGTAGGGTTTGAATGAAAGTTGTTTGCCTTTACTTTCATTTTGAGAGAGAGAGAGAGGGGAATTGGTTTTATTGTTATCTTTGATAAGTTGTTTAAGGTTAGTTTACCCTTTGCATTTGTTTACACACACATATATACATGTGTATATATATATATATATACATATGTATATATATATATATATATATATATATATATATATATATATATATATATATATATATATATATATATATGTATATATGTGTGTGTATATATATACATGTGTATATATACATATGTGTATATATACATATGTGTATATATACATATATATATATATATATATATATATATATATATATATATATATATATATATATATATATATATATATATATATATAAAATCCTGATCAAAGATAACAAAAAACCCATTTCTCTCTCTCTCTCTCTCTCTCAGAACATTAAAATGTTTATGCTTTGTGGCTTGTGATTTTTCAGTTGTTTTGTTTTTGTTTCAGAAGAATAGAAATAGAAATTGAAGGTATTTTTAACAGCATTCAATCGTCACCTCTGTGCCAATTATTTGTTAAAAAACATTTTCGTTTCGTTATTTTTTCAAAAATTGTTTCAAATTCTATGTTTTTTTTTTTTTTTTGAGTGACAAAACTTGTGTCGTGACGTCATTTCTTATGAAATATTCACAAAATAGAAAATAAATATAAAATCAAAAGATATATATTTGATTTGTTTATTACATATCACGTATTAAGATATTCGCCTTTATAACCACGAAGAATAAGGATTCAAATCGTAGGATATATATACCAAAGGATCTGTTCTGTTGCCCAGTGGCAGAGCGAATACGCCCTTCGTTACCCTGAGGATAAGGATTATTTTTGTTTTAATATCTCTGCTATAAAGGAATCCGTTATAGCACTCCTGCAAGAAGCCACCTTTACACAAGTGAATGTTTTAGTGATGTGAGTATTTTAGTGTCCTTTTTTGTGATAATCTTTGTTAGTATTTTAGTGTCTTTTCTGTGATAATTTTTGTTAGTATTTTAGTGTATTTTCTGTGATGATTTTTGTTAGTATTTTAGCGTCTTTTCTGTGATGATTATTTTAGTATTTACGTTAGTACTTTTTGTATTGTATTTTATGTGTATTTCTTGAAGTATTCTATATTTTCAGTATCCTATAGTGTATTTTATTTTATTTTTACTTTATTTTTGTGTATTTTCACTATCTCATCTCTCCTGTATTTTATTTTTTGTAATTTATTTTATTTTATTTTCGTTATATAAGTTTTATTTTTAGTATCTCATTTCTTGAATATTTTCTTTTTCAGTATTTGTGTATTTTTGGTCTCCCATCTCTCTGTGTGTATTATTTTTTCTTATATTTTGTGTACCATTTTTCAGTTTTGTTTTTATTTGATTAGTATTTTAATTTTATTTTGTAATGAGGAAATACGATTCTATTACTTACTGAGGGGAAAATATTGTTATAGTAATTATATTTTAGATTTTCCTTGGCTTTCATATATATTTTTTTTGTCATTGTATAGAAATTGATTATTAATTAATTAATTATTAATTAGTTGAATTTTAGTTACACTAAGAAAGGAAATGCCCATATAAGAACTACTATGCCATTTGTCCTTTATTTAAAACATTTTATTTTAAAAAGATCGTATCGCAGGCTCTGGTGGTCGATGTGTCCTCTTAGGTCGAATCTCTCTCTCTCTCTCTCTCTCTCTCTCTCTCTCTCTCTCTCTCCATTAACTGGAATATTAGTTTCCACGCATCGCCGATAGAGGGCGACAAGGTCGATATTTACACGCAAACCGTAAGAATGAGATGAACGGAGAAATTGCAAATATTTGAGTAAATAAATATAAACTGGTTAATTTTCCTTTTCACAGATTATGTTTATTTTCTTTTTGGAAAGTTTTAATTGTACAGTTGGCTTCATTAATTCCGGTACACTTCATGGAAAGCTAAAGAGACGTCAGTGTACCGGAATTAATGAAGCCAACTGTACAATTAATTCAACTTAGTCATAGTTGTAATCATTTTAAATTTTCTACCTTATAAAATCTCTCTCTCTCTCTCTCTCTCTCTCTCTCTCTCTCTCTCTCTCTCTCTCTCTCTCTCTGCGCTGAAGGTGTTGTCATGTAGAAGTAAACTTGAGGAATTTTGAATGTTGAAAAGATCAAGTCAACTAAAGATAGAATAGATATAAATATCTGATTTTCTACAGCTTTATATTATCTGACAATGGTGAGCGAATACTTATAAGAAAAACATATTGAATACAGGTATACTGTTTGACTGAAGTGATATGTAATTGAAAATGCCTTCTCGTATTCGATTGCTGTATTTATATACAAATGCGTGTGTTTGATTATCTATCCTCAACATTTTTTAAAACTAGTTATTCTGGTCTCATCCAGTAAGTGGCATCCCTATAAACGTGTTCATATTTCTTAAAAGTCTTATGAAGAATAAGACAAAATCCTGAAAACTATATTTTTAAACTAAATAGCTCTACCCAAGACCAAATGGAGTTAATCGCGGATGGACTAAAAAGTCTTTTGATACATCCAAAAGTCTTGTAATTAACTCTCTCTCTCTCTCTCTCTCTCTCTCTCTCTCTCTCTCTCTCTCTCTCTCTCTCTCTCTCTCTCTCTCTCTCTCTCTCTCTCTCTCCATACAAAATAGCAAATTTTTCAAAAAGATAGACTAGGTCATGACAACTCTAATCAAACTAAATCGCTCTATACCCAAGAGGAAATGGAGTCTCCGCGGATGGACTAAAAAATCTTGAGACATCCAAAATCCCCCCACGTACAATAGAGAACATTGGAATGATAATTGTCATTTTTTATAATAAGTCGTCCTTCATTCTACTGGGTTCCGTCGGGACCCACGAGAGAGAGAGAGAGAGAGAGAGAGAGAGAGAGAGAGAGGAGAGAGAGAGAGAGAGAGAGACGAGGGTGAATGACCGTTCGCTTCATGAATTTAGAAAGTTGGGATTGACTTGTCCTACCTACTACCTGGAGCGTCTCGTGTTTCTTGTGTCGTTGCTTTCGTTGAACAGATGAATTGTCTTGAGCGTTCTCGGCTAAATTCTTGTTTACCTCCGCCAACAAAGTTGGGAGGAGGTTATGTTTTCACCCTTGATTGTCCGTTTGTTTGTGTGAGAACAACTTCCTGACAATAATTTTACTCTTAGAGGAGTGAAACTTTCGGGGATTAATTGTTAAGTTGGGACGTGGATGTGGTTCAGTTTTGAAAGTCCAGGGTCAAAGGTCAAGGTCGAGAAATATGCTGCCGTGGTGGAGGTCTGCGCTCTACTGAGTGCCACTCTAATTATTATTATTATTATTATTATCATTATTATTGTCATCATTATTATTATCATCATTATTATTATTATCATCATTATTATTGTCATCATTATTATTATTGTCATCATTATTATTATCATAATTGTTATCATCATCTTCATTATTATTATTATTATTATTATTATTATTATTATTATTATTATTATCATCATCAAAAGTTAAGCTACAACCCAAGTTGGAAAAGTAGGATGCTATATATTTTATTAGCGTATAGGAAAGGAAACAAGATATAATTATACTACAAGAGAAATAATGAACAATGAAAATAGTTTAAGAACAATAACGACATTAAATTAGACATTTCATTTATAAACTATAAAACCTTTAAAAAATGGTTAATTCCAGGTTGTGTTGTTTCTTGTCACTTTTGGATCAGCTACTTTTTTTTCAGATAAATCTAGGCAATGTTTTCACTTTTCAGGATGAGACAAAGTGTTTTTAATAGTTTCACTCTAGAGTACATTCGAGATGTGTCCTTGTTATAGATTGTTATTTAGTTTTTTCTGAAGTCCTTATAGATACCTGACGCGATCTTCTCTACTACAGAAGAGGAAATAACGTCCTTTGCCTTAGGGATTTGATACCCTTAATTTTGACGGTAAACATGGAGCACAAGTCCTTCGTCCATCTAGGACTGAACATGGCATGCCATTCAAGCATAGATGATTCACGACCAAGTTGTTTCAAGTTTTAAAGGTCTCTCATGAATGGCAGAGGCAAGGGACAGTGACATTGTCCTGCTTATATTATATGATCAGCTCCCAAGCCCCGTCTCCATCCAAGCTAGGACCAGAGAGGGCCAGGCAATGGCTGCTGGTGACTCAGTAGATAGACGTATAGGCTCCCCCCAACCTTAGCTTACAAGGATGGTAAGGTTACGGACGCTAAAGGCACTAACAAATCTGAGCCGGACTCGAACCCCCATCTGGCAAACACCAAGCAGAGACGTTACCAATCAGGCCACAACAATCCTATGAGAATTAGTGATCAAGCGTTCGTTATATGTTGTGGATTAGTTCTCTCTGAACATGTTTCGCAGGGAAGGAACCCCTGCTGGCACAAGGCCACCATGAACGACAAAAACGTAATCTTGTTATCCAGAAGTATATTTAGTATGTTCTAAGAGGGCCCCTATTCGTTTTATGTTCTCTTGGGGGATTGGAGAGGACGCCCTTCAACCCACAATACATGACAACTGTCTTTGTTCTAGAACAAGTTAGGATTTGTCACTGCCTTTGTTCTTGAAGAACGTGAGATAAGACGCACTTTGGTCTGAAAGAACGTGGGATTATGCGTTCTTTCATAACCCACGGTCTGTTCTTAAACATCCCATTCTCACTCGAGTGATATTCAACTTCTTTGGGAGTTTGGCAGTTCTCTCTCTCTCTCTCTCTCTCTCTC
>NC_090743.1:110291143-110351143 GCF_036898095.1 Palaemon carinicauda | reverse complement strand
TTTTTGTCACTTTGAGAGGGGCGATGGTACGCACTTTTGATTCATCCTGAAATGATTGGATACCCCCACCCCCTATTTGCAATGTGGGTGCTGAATGGCCTCCCAGGCTCCAATGCTGGACCTTAAGGACTAAATGCATAAATCCAAGCCATTCAGTCTGGTTATTATTCATCAGTTATAAAGAATGATGAAAAACAAATATTTGGGTACAAAGTATAAAAGGATTGATTATCAATATATTCAAGTGGTATCACATCTTTCAAGTTTATAGATGTCTAGATTGAAGGGTGAAAAATCTAAAGAGGATCTAAGATGTGGAGTTATGCTCCGTGAAAGGTCAAATGAGGCATGCTTAAAGCTGGAGCAGCTGTTTGGAAATGGAATGGTTCATGCTCATTCTAAGGAGTACTTTTATCAACAGCTTTTCAGAGCTTTGCTTTTTGTGATTATTTACGGTCGATTTTATTGCCCAGGACACGTGAAGTATTTAACTGGTTTGATTTCAATGAAGAAATTAAAGTTTGGATTGCCATTCAGGAAATAAGTGGAAGGAAATTAAGTTGAATTAACCCTTAAGTATAATAATTAGTTTTACGTAATTTTAAATAATGCAAATTTGTATGGATGCACGTGACTACGGGTTGGTAACCCCATAGATTCATCTTTCGTACAGACGTTTTCCTGAATACAGGAATGTTGAAGAGAGTGAAACTGGCGAAAAGAGCACGTGACGATGTTTATAATCTCTGAAATTGTTGGGACAGGGTTTTAAACATGTGTGTTTTTTGACTTATTGAATATCTGGTCCGAGTCTAAATTTGGTTTTTGAGTCTTGTATCGTCCTACATTGAAAGTGGTCCAAGGAATTGAAAATAAACTTCCATATTCAGAGAGAGAGAGAGAGAGAGAGAGAGAGAGAGAGAGAGAGAGAGAGAGAGAGAGAGAGAGAGAGAGAGAGAGAGAGAGAGGAAGACGACGACGACGACGGATTGACAAACTAAGAAATTTTGCAGGTATGGACGGGCATAGAAAGGCAATAAACAGACGCAAGTGGAAGGGCATATCTGGGTCCTTAGTTTTGCAGTGGAAAACGGAAGGTAATATATATATATATATATATATATATATATATATATATATATATATATATATATATATATATATATATATATATATATATATATATATATATATGTATATATATATATATATATATATATTATATATATATATATATATTCACAGTATATATATATTATATATGTATATATATATATATATATATATATATATATATATATATATATATATATAATATATATTATATATGTATATATATATATATATATATATATATATATACACAGTATATATATATTATATATGTATATATATATATATATATATATATATATATATATATATATATATATATATATATATATTATATATGTATATATATGTGTATATATAAATACTGTGTATATATATATATATATATATATATATATATATATATATATATATATATATATATATATAAATATATTATATATTTATATATATTATATATATATATATAGAGAGAGAGAGAGAGAGGAGAGAGAGAGAGAGAGAGAGAGAGAGAGGAGAGAGAGAGAGAGAGAGATGAGAGAGGAGAGAGAGAGAGAGAGAGAGAGTATTTTCTGGTTTAAAAAGGACAAACGCTAAACTAACAGACAAAGGACCCTAACAAAAGCTCTTATAGGTGGAAAACATGCCCAAGGGGACCCCTATCCCTCCTGCCTTGAACGGCATTTGTCAACGAAACCCTCAGGTTTATATATTCTTTTTTAACAGTAGCCATAACTTTTCGCATATTTTACTCCTGAAGAGTGACTTCGTTCAGTCAGAAAGCTGTACACGTACGCGCGTGCACACACACACACACATATACATTCGCGTGCCTTGCGTCTACCATTTCCAGACATTATTCTTCACAAGTCCGAATGAAAGAGCGGAAACGTTTCTACTGAGTTGCTCCATTTATTTTGTTTTGCCGTCAGCTGTTTCAGCCATTGTGTGTGCATGAAAGTGCGAGTGTGCGTGTCCTCCAAACATGTGCATCCAACTGCTGTTAAACAACAGTCAACAGGAATAATCCGAAATAAACCACGCAGGTTTTTTGTCAACCCCGGGGAAAGCATTTGCTGCCAATTGCCAGACACGTTGGATAAAAGCTATTCGCAAAATGTTTGTTTATTGTATAGTCGCATCTTTGTCCCAATATCATAAAGATTATTGCACTGATTTTTATGTGGTTAACGACGTAAGAGAAGCTCTTAATGCATCGTATCTACATCAAAATATTTCGGAAATCAAATTTCAAGATCGGCCGTTATTTCTTGGAGGAAATATAGGAGGTATTTTCCTATTTATGTTTTAGTTCTCAGTTTACTGGAATTATTTGTAATCACAATTTTATGTACATTTTACTTCCTTCATGGCAACGTAGTTTCTCTCTCTCTTCTCTCTCTCTCTCTCTCTCTCTCTCTCTCTCTCTCTCTCTCTCTCTCTCTCTCGCGGACGTTTAGAAGTTGCCATTTTAAGTGTTGCCAATTGACTGCCTATATTTATGAGAACATTGCTGTATATACGGAGAGATGAAGTACCAATTATAAAACAATGTTTGTTTGAAATAACTTTTATGGCTTTTATTGGAGTCTTGATCTTCTAAGCTGAAGGTATGGATGGATGGATTATGGGATCACTGCATAGTCCAAGCGTTGGCCACTATAAATTTCATCCAACAGTATAGTGTAGCATGAGTAAAAGAAATCGTGTAATAAATGGTAATTGATAAATTAATCAAACATAAGATTATCTTCTTAATACATATATATATATATATATATATATATATATATATATATATATATATATATATATACGATATATATATATATATATATATATATATATATATATATATATATATATATATATATATATATATTATATATAGTGTGTGTGTGTATGTATGTGTATATATATATATATATATATATATATATATATATATATATATATATATATATATATATATATATATATATATATATATATATATATATATTTATATGTATGTGTGTGTATGTGTGTGTCTTATAACTGTAATCGAACAGTTCAACATGTTTCCTCAAAAAAGGTTCATAAAAAGAAACAAAGGAAATTTAGATATGAATAAGTAAATCACTATATTGGAAAAACCCATTTCCTTTCATATATATATAAACGGTCACTGTCCAGTGTATTCCTCATTTTTACTTTACACCTTGAAGACGGCCAATGTGTATTGGTCGACCTAGGAACAAAATCCTTCCAAGGTTCCTTATTGTTTTCATCGGACCACTTGAAAAAAAAAGAAAAGAGCCGAAAATGAGAATGTATCTGGGATTATGACTGACGGAACCAAGACCTTAATCCATCGTCTGTTTGAAGTCCTCTTGTAACTTAAATCTCCAGGTAAAGTGACCGAAATCGTCAGACTTCGATACGATATATTCCCCCATCTCTTTAGTTTGGTTTGACTATAGTTGAAAATGTTTTAGTGATCTGTTATTAGATTTTGTTAAATTAAGTCTTAATGATTACTATATAAGCAATTTTCTCGTCTTCTGGGCCTCTGAACCATCGTATTTCTTTGATTTGAGTTTCTTTGCTTGAGGATACAATGGACGACACACCGCTTTCATGTGCCTCATAAGTTTTGCAGCATTGGAGGGGATGGGAGCTATTTTTATTATTAATCATGGCTTGATGAATTTTATATATATTCCTCCATAGGTTTTAAGCCGCGGCTCTGTTCTGTGCTTAGTAGAAATACCATACCATCTTTATCTCTGTTATATATATAAAAAAAACATTATTTATTGTGCAAAAGTGGTGTGATTAGTTTTATTTTTTTATATTGTTGTGATGGCCCATAGGAAGCGTCCCTGCCTGCCGCTACCCAGACTCGGGTTCGAATCCCGCTCAAGGTCGATAGTTTCTTTAGTGTCTGCAACCTCACCATCCTTGTAAGCAAAGATCAGTCTCTATGCATTGTCCTGCTTGTTAGGGCACTGCCACTGTCCCTTGTTTCTGCCATTCATGAGCGGCCTTTAAACATTTTAATTGTGAGTGTAGGGGTAAGGTTGAGTAATTTGTATCATTTAGTGCAGAATGACGTAATCCATTATTTATTGTATATTTTCTATATGCTGTCTGTCTTGTGTAGTGTAGTGTAGGCTACTCTTTCATCTTGACCCGCAGAAGACTCCTTGTCCCATTGTATACAAACAAAGATAAGTGATTCTACACATTTGTAACGGTGATTCACCGAACCTTATCAGAATTATTACCGAGTGGCATTTTGCTGACCTTCAGGTTCGGGCTGGTATTTCGTCCGGATTTCAAGAATGTTATTTGACAGTCTCTCTCTCTCTCTCTCTCTCTCCTCTCTCTCTCTCCTCTCTCTCTCTCTCTCCTCTCTCTCTCTCTCTCTCTCTCTCTCTCTCTCAGATATTTGCTTTACTTTACATCCGATTATTAACAAATATCTTTATTATTTTTACGTACTTTCTTCATTTTTATTTTTCCTAGTTAACCCCCAACATTCTCTGCCATTTCTGGAAATCCGTAACCATGGTATTTGCGACACCAAACAACTCTTGAAACAATCAATCTCTTCTTCCTTCTCCGTTTGTGAATTTGGTATTGAATCGACACCTTACCTCGATTGGGAGAGAGAGAGAGAGAGAGAGAGAAGAGAGAGAGAGAGAGAGAGAGAGAGAGAGAGAGAGAGATCCAGTCCAGTTCAGAATTGCTTCCATGCATCCCAGCACCTTAAAGCAGTGGGTTTACGAGAGAGAGAGAGAGAGAGAGAGAGAGAGAGAGAGAGAGAGAGAGAGAGAGAGAGAGAGAGAGAGAGAGAGAGAGAGCAGCTTGTGTGTTCCGCGTCTCACCGGGTTTTCCCTGGATCGGCTTTCGCTTAGTCTTTAATGGATCCCGATCAGAAAAGGTGGTGAAGTTTCGTGTGCCGTACCGGATGTGGTGTTTTGTTACGCGGGTTTTGGTTCTGTTGTGAATAATTGTGAAAAGAAATCTTTTGCAAGAGTCTCATGATTTCATATATACATAAATTCAATTTGTATTTATCTTTATGGTGAATTTAGTTATAGTGATATCGCATAGATGTGTTCATTTTAACGGTTTCTATATAGCGTGGATTATAATTGTTGCATTGTCTTCTATTTCTTATATATAAAAGAAACATTTAATTAAGTATGGACAAGAAAAAGTCCATTTATAGTTCAAGTAACAGTGGAATAAATGCATAGCGTTCAATAACACTAAAATAACACACTTCAGAAACATTGTTTTGGAAAACTCTAGCGCGTTTTATTGCTGACGAACGCTTTGTTATGGCGGGTGCGTTCTCTGTTCTGACACTTTAATGAAGTAGACATCAGAGGCGTTCTGAGAAAGAGAAAAGAAACCAGGTTGCTTGATAAAATGGTTAGTGTTCTATTTCGGTACAAGTTATGAATCTCTCTCTCTCTCTCTCTCTCTCTCTCTCTCTCTCTCTCTCTCTCTCTCTCTCTCTCTCTCTCTCAGATTACGAAATACTAAGTTCAGTAAATTACGTCTGAGATGAGTCGTTATAAGTGTTAATGAAACTGGAGACACACACACACATATATATGTGTATATATATATATATATATATATATATATATATATATATATTATATATATATATATATATATTATATATATATATATATATATATATATATATATATATATATATATATATATATATATATATATATATATATATATATATATATATATATATATTATATGTAAATGGGAACTACGAGTCTTAGTGAAAATGGCAAAAACGTAGCTCTAACCAATAGCAATAATTACAGAGGCATCACACTTACGTCAGTTGTGAAAATATGTAGTATGCTCATTCTAAAGAGACTAGAGAGAAAGATTGATGAAAAACTGAGATATGAACAAGCATGACTTAGAAAAGGTCGAAGTTGCACTGAAAAAAATTTCATTTTGAGACATGTTGTACAGCAATGCGTAGAATATAGAAATCCCCTTTTAATGGCATTTGTGGACTATGAAAAAGTCTTTGATAGTGTGCATCAGCTAATTCAGTGGAGAATCCTGCGTTATTATGGAGTTCATCTTAAATATGGCAATTGGATTAAGTCTGTTCATGAGCATAGCAAGTGCAAAGTTAATGTAAATGGAGTCCTATTAAGTGATTCTCCAGTGAACGGTGGAGTACCCGCAAGGGAATGTGTTATCGCCTATGTTGTTTATCCTCCTCATGAATTTTGTAATGCATAGAAGAGTTGAGGATGGAGGAGATGGGTTGGTAACAGGAAATTAGCGGACATAGAGTATGCTTATTAACAAAACGCCTCATAACTTGCAACACTTGCTTACCAGACTGAATGAAATATCACATGAGGTTGGGGTCAAGATAAATAGAAGAAAGACAAAGATGATGAGAACGGAATGTGCAATGGAAGATGAAATATCATTGGAAGGAGAAAGGATTAATGAGGTGGAATCATTTGAATAATTAGGAACTACAGGATCTTTAGAATTGGAGCTTAATGAAAGATTGAAAAAAGCAAATCAGACAAAGGCTTGGTTATGTAATTTGGAAATCAAACCGCCTGAAATTACATTTAAAAATCAGGCTGTATATCAGTTTAGTGAGATAGGTGATACTGTATGGACATGAGTCATGGTATGACAATGAAACAATAACTAACAGACGTTGTAGATTTGAGAAAAAACTCTTAGAAGGATATTGGGAGTTAAATGACAGGATAGGATTAGAAATGAAACTTTAAGAGAGATTACTCGAGTACCATATGTGGATAAGATAATGGTGAGGGGTAAATGGAGGTGATTTGGCCATGCTCTTCGCACTCTCTAGAAAGATTAGCTCAACAAACTTTTAACTGGGCTCCATAAGGTACTCGAAGAGTTGGAAGACCCAGGCCTACATGGCTGAGGACTATGAACATTGAAGTAGATGATGAATGGATAAGTGTTGATTTAAAACCTCAAGATAGAGATGACTGACAAAATCTAACCGAGGCCCTTTGCGCCAATAGGCGTGGGAGATGATGATGATGTATACACTCACACACACACACACACACACATATATATATATATATATATATATATATATATATATATATATATATATATATATATAGATAGATAGATAGATAGATAAATAGATAGATTGATATGTTTGTGTGTGCAGTATATATACACATACATATTACAATCATTCACAGTATTGGCTACTTCATACAGACACTCATACTATACACATACACATAACACACTACACTGACACTAACACACACACACATAACACACTACATTGACACTAACACACACATAACACACTACACTGACACTAACACACACACACACACATAACACACTACACTGACACTAACACACACACACACACACACAACACACTACACTGACACTAACACACACACACACACACACACACACCACATAAATCACTTCATCATACACAAAATCTCACTCAAGCAAATACCAAATGCACGTCATCACAAAGCAAGCACGATCGCCCACTTACACGTGGCAATGAAAAGGCGTCACTACCACGTTCCTTTCAGAGTCCTGGAAGTGTAGACACAGGGCTTTGTATGACAGCAAACCAATACCGTGCAGTTTCCTGGTGAATTGATATGCGGATCTCGCCTTTAGAGAGAGAGAGAGAGAGAGAGAGAGAGAGAGAGAGAGAGAGAGAGAGAGAGAGAGAGAGAGAGAGAGAGAGAGAGAGAGAGCATCATCCTTTTCCTTCTCCTCGTCTCTCTTTAAGGTCAGAGGTCAAAGGGATGACCCACTGATTCTATATTTTAGATGTTTTGAACCGTTGTTTGTTTTGCCTTCTTCTTCTTCTTCCTCTTCCTCTTCCTCTTCTTCTTCTTCTTTCTATCGCCGAATTGTGTTTTTCTTTGTATTACAAATTTCCTCTTCGCATCTTTCTGGTTTATCTTAAAGGAAAACATTCGTTGTTTACGTAAACAAACATTTTGGTTCATAAGTGTCGATTGTGGTCACCGATAATCATTTCGCAAAAAAAAAAAAAAAAATGTAGGCCTACATACACGTTTGTAATAACTTTTAAATTTACTGCGATTTAGAAAATTAAATAATGTTTACATGAACCAGTTAATTTCCGAAATGTGTGAGCTAATTTGATTTGTTTTGTGGTGTAATTAAGCTTAGTGTTTTAAAGTGGCATAACGCCAGTTGGTAATTGACTGTTTATTGTTATAGATTTTATTTTCATATTTTCATTAATAATTTAATGTATTTTGTTGTCATAATCTTCCTGGTCATTAGTGCGTATACTTTTATGGCAGCTAATTGCTAGTAGACAATAGGAAATAAACAATAGTGTAATAAAAACCGAGCCACATATCCATCTCTTGCGATAAAGGATAACATATGAATTAAGAGCATAGAAGCAAGGATGGATTTCCAAAGCTTGGCATTGGATGGAAAGTAATAAGTGACTGGAATAATAACAGGTGGGCCTCCTTCATGCCTTGTCAGCGTTTTATTCTTTTAAAGTGGACGACTGGCATTATTCTACCCCTTTAGGGTTACAGTAAATTCATGAAACATCAGTGGAGGTGTCCTCGTCCTGGTCATCACAAGTATCCTAACTTCTATCGTAAGGAATAATGGAAATTGGGTATTTCAGTTCAGAAAACATAATTTCCCATTTTCTTTCTGAGTTGGAGGCGTAACTATTTCATTTTTTCAATCAACTCGAGACATTGATGAATCCATTTTTTCTGTTCTGAAAGCATCCCTATCCACATTTTAGCCTTCTTCTTTACTTCCATTCCAGCTTCATATCTTCCTTCTAGTGTCCAACCTCTTAACTTTGACTTCGCAGTGCAAATGCGGTGCGTACCCTCAGTTGCACTTGGGTGCAAAATGGCCTCCCTGGTCCTAGTGCCGGATCTAATGGCCCAACTCATAAATCCAATGCAATCTCATTCAATTAATATTTTCCATTATCCACAAATAAGAATTTTCCGTTTTCTTTCAAAAAATTATAGATTGGCTACATTTCTTCCACAAATACAGGCTGTAATGCCAAAATTGCTGATGCAAGCTTAACCAACTCTGTGTTTCTTATAAAATGACAGCATACCTATCCCCTTTATTTCTGGGGGGCGGCGGAGAACATAACTCACATTTTCTTCATAAATTATAGCCCTAGTGGCCATTTTCTATTCAGAATAAATTTGCAGTTTTCAAAGATGCTAGTAATGTGATGTCACGTGTTCCAAAGGGGAAGTATCAGGTAAACAAAGTTTGAGATCTTATGTTCATATTTGTCTGTTCCATAATGGTATAATAAGAATGGCAGACGTAGTAAAGATTAGAGAGATGATAAGTGTGTCACGACAGATTTTATAAACACGTGTTGAGGATGGATAGTGGGGAGGGAGTGGTGAAGGCTTGGAAGGAACCTGTTAAGGGGGAGATCACAAGGGAGCTGAGAATTAGATAGTGAGATAAGGTGAAGGATGATATGGAGAGAAGGGGTTTAGTGGAAGATGATGCCTTTGGTCGAAGGCATTGGAGAGGGCGCATCAGGCAACCGACCCCTTAACGTAGGGACAACAGTGGGAAAGAAGTCCTTATGCGTCTGTCTACATCTAATCCATTTGTTCCTATGTTTTGAAATAGATATCTATGTCAGAAGTGGCAGTGAATGGGCATGAATGAGGAATTCTGTCAATTACCATATAATTATAATGGTGCAATCGTTTGTACCCTTTGTGAAAGCCCATCTCATTCATGCCCATTAATGATAATGATAATAGTAGTAATAATAATAATAATGATAATAATGAGGATGATAATATTATTATTAATAATAATAACTAATGGCAACAATAATTATAATGATGATAATAATAATAACTAATAATAATGATAATAATAACAATGTTAATAATGATAAAAATAATAATAACAATGACAATAATGATAAAAATAATAATAATAATAATAAGTGTTAAAACTTAAAACCTACTTTCATTATTCCATCTTTATTTTATGGTGGATTGATTAAGATAAATATGGCTGACAAAAGAACGTAGGTTAGCAGATAGGAATGTTCTTTTAATGAGCTTCTATTGTAAAGTAATAACACAAATATCTGTTGAAATTACTGTTGTAGGTCGTAGAATTAATGATTTTTGTTGACTCAAATGTAATGATACTGTATTTGTAATAGTGGTTTAGAATTTCTGATTTGGTATGAATATGAATCTACTGTATTCGCTTTTGGGAAATATATCTGTTCACCACAATGGCCTTATATTTATTAATTTCTTGTACAGTATTGGATTATCTTAGTAGCATTTTCCCTTATGATCATAGTTATTACAGTATACAGAATTGTTACTGTGTCATGATCCATTAACAACATTATCTGGCTTCAAAGGTACCAAGAGCAAATATATTATTGTTACATTATACCACTTACAATTATGAATAAATTTTTAGGTTTCCAAAACTTGTTAAGATTATTTATTTTTGTTTCATCTTGCAGGGTGTGTCCAGGCCTGAGGGTGTCTCTGGGTGGGGAGGGAGATGAGGTCCTCCGTGAGCGTTATCCTCTCCAGCCCACCCCCAGACACCACCATGAGTTACCCAGATTATACCACTAACCCCCATCATCATCAGACGCTGCTTGTCCTTGTCAAGCAAGTCGGTAGGTACTCTGAATAGGCTTTGACGTTTTATTGTTTGCAGAGACCTTCGTTGTGTTTAGGGAAAGAAATCATACTGTGTGGACTTGTCTCGAGTAGCAATTCTTGCACTGTAGTGGTTCTCTTCAGAAGTTTTTTCTTTCTTTTCATATTTATCAGGATTTTTTCTTATATGATGTTGACTCTGCTATATTGTGCCACTAGGCTCAATCAGTAAGATAGTGTCTCCTATTGCTAATAAGATCAAAGAATAATCTCCCTTTTTTATACATGAGTTTTGAGAAAGAGTCAAGCATAAAGGTTATTGGTGGTTTTAAATGGATATTTTATGATATTTGATTATATGCAAACTGTGATTTACAGTTTGTTTCTCACAAAGTTTTTTTTCCTTCCCTCCTTAATTTTCATGCAAAGAAGTTACTATATTCTTTACTGTATTTCAGGGTCACAGTTGAAGAGTCGGTCTTTTCACAAACTCTACGAGCGCATTAGTCGTGTGGGTCACGTCAAGGTAAGCGATTCAAATGGGTCACAAAGACCCGTTTGGGTCACTTACAGACGGGACTACCCAGTTGAAAATAATGACTGGGGCGACTTCCAGACCCATCGTAGGGTCCTTGGGATTATTACGATAGGTATGTCTTCTTTTCTATTGTGTTCTCTGGACTAATTGCACTTTGAGTACAGTACCATTTTCTTATTGCAATTTCACTGAATTTTACATAAATTTTTCAGTAAAGAATACTGTGGTGTAGTTTATTATCTGTAATATGAAATGTCTTAACAAGTCTGTTTGACCAGCACCAAACAGTACTTATGTTTCGTCTTCCAGCAGTCAGAGTACATTACTGTACTATACAGTTTTATGTTGAAGCAATTGTAAGTTTTCATAATAATACAGTTTGTGAATTTTTCATAAATTTCATTCATTTATTTGTTCATCGATACATATTCTTTTGTGTTAATAATAACTCTCTGATATTGTAGGTCAAGTTGGAAGTCAGAGTGATCTGAACGACATATGCAAGCAGCACGAGAGCCTGAAGGTTAAATACTCATCCACACTGTATGATTCTCGGTGCATCATCTTGGGTCTCAACCCCGATGGCACTATATATGAGACAGATTCCCGAGGTCCCTCTAGGGGTACGTCTCCAGAACCCAATGGCAACTTAGACCCTGCTCAACCTGTGACAGTCAACGGCCATGCTCATCCAACACACGTCAAGAAAATATCTGCTGGCAGTACTGATAGGGATAGTGGTGTTTATGAGACAGTTAGCAGCGAAGATAAACCCACGGATTCTGACAGTCATTCTGATAGTCCACAGGGAGGTCCTCTATCAGAAGGCATAACAGACCTCAAAATAGATACAGCTATTACTAATGGCTCTGACTCGGGTAGCGAAAGTACAAGTGAAGTAGGTTGTTGTGATGACAGTAAAATAGATTCGCCTCGTGACTTAGGCTTGGACTCTGCTGTGGATTCTGCCCACGACACAAGTCAGTCCTCTATCAGTACTTCAGCGTCACATTCATCAAGGCTGTCGCTTCAGCCACCTTCTAACTTTAAGACAAGAGCTCTCTTCTACCCTACAGGTGATCATGCTGTCAATATAGAGAGCCAGTTGCAAGAATTCATCAGCTCATTATTTTGGGTGCTAGAATCTAAGCGACTTGATAAGAGTCAAGAGAAGTTAGAGAGACCCCCTTTGTTGTGCGCTCCATTTGAACGCAAAGTGAGTGTTTGGGCAAAGTGTAGCATTAGTCATTGTAGCTAAAATTTTGACATACCATTTTTATTCAAAGTAAACAATTTTGATCATAAGCTTTAATGAGGTGTACTGTATTGTGCTTGAAGAAATTTTCAATATCATTCAGTTTTTCTCATTTTGATTTTTTAAAATTTGTTGTTTATTCTCCTGTAAGGACTTCATTGGCCTTGACATGGACTCCCGTACAAACAAGAAGAGATGCGTTGGACGATTAAGAAAGCAGCTAGCTGATTTGACCTTACAAGCTGGGTTACCATCTGAAGCTATTAGTCATTATGCTCATGCTGCCGATACACTCAAGAACTGTAATGACTGGCTTTGGTTAGCAGGTGAGAAACCTATTGAATTGTCATATGTTTGACGATTTTTAACGTCCAGAAACTGGAAATGATAAAGTTAAGAGTTTTGGTTTTTTATCATCAAAGTATGATACCGGTAAAGTTAAAGCATATTTTAATGATCCATCCATCTGTTTGTTGTTTTCAACAGCTTGCTTTGAAGGTCTCTGTGCGGCTTCGGTTATCATATTGTATCCTAATCTCCGAAAAAGTCCAGGGCTTCAGCGGTTCTGCAGCCTCGGGGTTGGTGGACAAGGCAGTGGAGTAGCAAGTAGAAGCCGCAATGGTTCAGTTAATACTAACTCATTACCCACTGGCCTCGAGCCTTCTGTTGCAAAGCAGACCAACAAATTGTGTTTTTCTCCTGATGACATTGTTGACAAGTATAGAGAAGCTATTGTGCATTATAGCAAGGTAAGCTAATAATTTCATCTTTGTATACAATACCTTAGAAAATAGCTGAATAATTCTTTGAGCTAATATAAATGTATAGTCCCTCTGAGAAAAGCCTTTATGAATATCTGTCACTTCTTTAGTACAGTAATTGATTTGGCTAAGGTTATTAAAGAGAACCTAAGTTTCTGTCTTTATCCCTTTCATGTACTACAATGTTTACAAACAATTTAAGAAGTACAGTAAAGTACTGTGCTGTTCCCGAGGAGAATTTAAAAGACCTTATTTTAGATATTAAAAGATTTTATTTTAGAATTTAAAAGATCTTATTTTAGTAAAAAATTTCGGAAAAATTTAGTTTCTTTAATTGAGAAACATTATGTTCTTTAATTGTAGTATCGAAATGCGGGTGTTGTTGAAACGGAAGCCAGCATCAAGGCTGTTCACGTGTTGATTGAATTGAGGCGTTACCTCATGGCTGCTGATTTCCTAGCCAATGTCGTCTTCATCAATCTACAACTTTCGGATGAAGAGAAGGCATGTAGTCTTTAGTTCTATGTTTTTAAGAAATTATTTGGTTTATATCAAGTTTGGTATTTTGTAGCATCGTATATTGTTTATATGATAAAAATGGAAATATAAAATAGAATTATGATGTGTACACAATCTCTTGAAACATTTACAGTATTGGGAAGCTATTTTTGTTGAATTACAGCAAATGATTATTCAGCATTTGTCATGTTTCCTTCTAGTATATTGATGAATGAGTTTCATCAAAGAAATGTGTTTTTAATGGACACTAATATTTCCAGATTGCAAGATTTAGTGCCCTTTCGGACCTATACCATCAAATTGGGTTTCATCGCAAGGCTTCTTTCTTTCGGCGAGTGGCTGCCATGAGGTGTGTTGCTCCTCAGAATCAGCAACCAGATTGGGGTCAATGCTATCGGCTTTTGTTGCAGACGTTAGAAGGATATAAAGTGTGCCTTGATCCATTAGAGTTTCGAAATGGTAAATATTTCATATTTTTTTTTTACATGAATCATTCCATAACAGGGACTAGAATAGACTTGGTTCAGGTAATATAAAGTTCTTAATGGCATTACATGACTGTTTAATTATCTGACAATTGGAAGAAACCACTAAAGGAGAGCTGGATGGTATAATCCTAAGATATTAGAAGTAAGTAATTTTTTATTCTTCCCTTTTCAAGTGATTGAATACTTCATAGATTGCAATTTTATTTTCTCTGATTTTAAATGAAATTCAAATAATTCAGGCCATGTCGGTAAGTGTTCTGTCTCGGTGGTCTACTTACTACCTTTTTTTATCAATGTAAGAAGTGCTGAAAAATCTTGTATTCCAATAAGCATTCTGTGCAATACACACTTCTCACGTAAAAGTTATTTTTAAATTTTGAGTTTTAGGTATTTTTTCTGAGAAATCACTGAAGATTAAAAAGAACATCATTATTTCACTGTGAATATCCCATGTCTCAGTTATTGACAGACATGTTACAGTTTTATCTTGGGATATACTGTAGTATGAAAAATAAATTTATATTGTAAAGTATAATAGAATCTCTCTTATTAAGACATGGCGAGGAGGCCATGTCCAGTTATGCCTGAGATTTTACAGCACCACCTATGCCTGCTTGATTTTTTATGAACCCTTTCCAAGTGGATGATTTTTAACTGGAGGGCTATAAAGTAAACAATGGTTAAATTATTCTATAATTTTGATTTGTGTCATGTTTTTATGTTTCATATCCATTATTATTCTCTTGATATTGAGTTCAAGGACAGAAATATTGAAAACTGGAATAAAATGTTTTTAATAATACACTAAAGTTTAATCGATTGAATTTTTAGATGAATAGAGCTCTGTATGAAATTGATTTTTCCTTTGCAATTGTAAATTGGGATATAGTTTTTCTTTAATTGTGTGATTAATTCATTATATATGAGCAAGGAATACTGTAATACAAATTTGTTTTTATTTATAATTTTACTAAGATTTATCATCTATAAAACTCTTTTGCAGACGGTAGTCAAGGATGGCCTTCATTGCAAATACAGATACTACAGGAACTCGTTGGAACCTCACGAAGAATGGGACAAAATGCCTTCTGTACAAGGCATCAAGCCTTTTTAGGTAGGTCTGGATTTGCATACAGGTGTATATGTCATTGTGGAAATAAATACCTTATTCCACGATTGTATGTTTAACTATTGTAAATAATCATATCTTCTGAAGAGTTATCAGGTGAAAGTGCTTATGTGATTTGGATGTCATCAAGATGTTTGATTATTGTTTTTGAAAATATATCAGTTAGGCTAAAGAGTGTTTTTTAGTTGAATTATAAAAGCCTCATCTTATGGGCTAGGGTATTGATAGTTATTATTGCTCCCTTTACTTCAGTTGTACTGAATTTTACCTTCTGCAAATACAAAATTCGAAATGATTTTCATTCTCAATGTAAACCTCTTATTTCCCTTATACTGCTTGGAACACTACGTTGGTGGACAAGAACAGGTTTAAATATTATTTTGAAAGAAGAGCTTTCAACCCAGCCCCTTCAAGTGTCTTTGTTTCTGTTGCTGCTTCATATTGCATAAAGGATAATGATAGGTTGAATATTGTAGGACTTGAAGCGATTAAGAGTATTGCACACCAGAGGGAAAGACTATGCCATTAACGGTAACCTCATTTCCAGCCAACACTTCTCCATTGGGTGTATCACTTAAGGCTTGTTCACAGTAGGAAACAGAGTTTGAAAACAGTTGTTGAATCTTTATATACAACTTGAAAACTGTTTGTAAACATGTTTCCAGTCCAGACCTTGGTTGATGTCAGGATGCCTGTTAGTGTAGTAGTCTCTATATGTTACTTGACAGTTTTAATGCACTTGAGGAGGGATAGGAAAAAGAAAAGGAGATGGGTGAGGAAGTTATTAGGTAAAAGGGGGCATGTCATACTGACTTTCTTCTAGCAGAATTGAAAATAGGTGGAACAGGTTTAGATAATTTTGTTCAAATGTCTTAGTTTAGTGAGATCGGTGTTACTGTATGGACATGAGTTGTGATATGATAGTGAAACAATATCCAACAAATTTTGTAGATTTGAGAACAAAGCCCTCCGAAGAATATTGGGAGTTAAATGGCAGGGTAGGATTAGAAATGAAACTCTTAAGAGATATTATTCGAGTGCCCTAAGGTGGATGAGATCATAGTGAGGGAATAGATGGAGATGGTTTGGGCATGCTCTTTGCACTCCCCAAGAGAGATTAGTTCAAACTTTCAATGGGCTCTACAAGGGACTAGAAGAATTGTAAGACCCAGGCCTACATGGCTGAGGGCTATGAATCATGAAGTAGGAGATGATTAATGGAGAAGTATTGAATTAAAAGGTCAAGATATTGATGAAGGGCGAAATCTAACCGCGGCTCTTTGCGTCAATAGGCGTAACTGATTTGAAATAATTTTACTTTTCTATATGTATAATATACTATACCTACACATGTTCAGTAAATATGTACAATATACTGTATATATATATATATATATATATATATATATATATATATATATATATATATATATATATATATATATATATATATATATATATATATATATATATATATATATATATATATATATATATATATATATATATATATATATATATATATATATATATATATATATATATATATATATATATATATATATATATGTATGTATGTATGTATGTATGTACAGTGAACCCTCGTTTATCGCGGTAGATAGGTTCCAGACGCGGCCGCGATAGGTGAAAATCCGCGAAGTAGTAACACCATATTTACCTATTTATTTAACATGTATATTCAGACTTTTAAAACCTTCCCTTGTACGTAGTACTGTTAACAAACTACCCTTTAATGTACAGAACACTTAATGCATGTAATACAGTACCCTAAACTAAAACAGGCACAAATATTAAAGGCGACTTTATATCATGCGTTTCCTAAACACGCCAAAAAGCACGATAAAAAATGGCAACCAATGTTTTGTTTACGTTTATCTCTGATCCTAATGAAGAAACAAACGCATTTACACATCTGTTTATAGGTTAGTTTTTGCATCAATTATATTGATTATTCAGTACAGTATGTTGATTTGGTTATTACTAATGTTTTACTTAATTTTTCTTAGGACTTCCAAATGAAATTTTTTTCTTTATGACGCCACCTGAAACGACGGCGTCATAAAGTACGCTCAGTAAACAAACTAAGGAATTTAACCCGCATGATGAAAGTGATAAATAATGATATTACAGTAAAAGCTTTTATAAAATATGTTATTACAAATATTATTTACCGTATCTATATAAAATCATACATACGTAGCAAAGCAGGAAAACAATCTGAGAGAGAGAGAGAGAGAGAGAGAGAGAGAGAGAGAGAGAGAGAGAGAGAGAGAGAGAGAGAGAGAGAGAGTTGTTTTACATACGTAAATGTAAATTTTAAACAAAACAAAAATAGCCCCATTTCATATAAAATAGATTACAAATATTTTACTTTATCATATTACAGTAGTCTGTATAATACTGTAAAGTTCAGTACAGTATGTTGTTGTTAAAGTCGTGGCGATGAAATTCTCACGAAACAAAAACACGCCATTTGATTACAACAGCTGATTCATCTCTCTCTCTCTCTCTCTCTCTCTCTCTCTCTCTCTCTCTCTCTCTCTCTCTCTCTCTCTCTCTCTCTCTCTCTTCGTGTTATACAATACTTACATTTAGATGAAGAAACTAAAATTAGTTTTCTTGGTGTCAATTAAATACGAAATGAAATAATTAGGCCGAGTCTACATCCATTTCAATCATAGCCAAAAATAGGGCATCCGATTTCATCAGCAAACCACTATTTTTTGGGAAATATCATTTTATTCTAGAAAATTGTCACTCTTTAAATAGTTAATTGCACATTAAGAAAGCGTGTACTTTTGTTTTTAAATTTCGGGTGTGTTTTAAAAATCGAGTATTGTTGACTTTTTTTTTTTTTTACTTTTGGCTGTGATTAGATCAGCTGTCATCTAGCTGCCGCTCTTGAGTGTGTACGAATACACTAACAAAGTATCATTTATACCATTTCTTAACTTATTCAAACCGTCTACAGGATACAGTTGATATTACATAAGCACCAATGTGTTATAACCTATCAAATTTTTTTGTTTATTACATTTAAACCCCCCTCTATCTCTCTCTCTCTCTCTCTCTCTCTCTCTCTCTCTCTCTCTCTCTCTCTCTCTCTCTCTCTCTGTGGGCTACTTTTCACTACCTCCCATTCCTTACCTCTCTCTATCTCTCTAACAAATGATATCTTTGTTGCTCCTCAAAGTTTCATTTATATTGAAAATCAATCATGATTCAATTTTCCTTACTTTCTCCAATCTCGCACCATCGGTCACATCGCGGTATTTTCGATATTTCCGGAAAATCCGCAATATATGTATAGACATGGGTTATGAAAAAAAATCCGCGAAGTGGTGAATCCGCGATGGTCGAACCGCGAAGTAGCGAGGGTTCACTGTATGTATGTATGTATGTATATATATATATATATATATATATATATATATATATATATATATATATATATATATATATATATATATATATATATATATATATATATATATATATATATACCGTATATACTCGTGTAATGTTCGATTTTTGAAGGCCTATTTTTCAGTTAAAAAAGTAAGGGTCGAACATTACACGAGATATATATTTGAAAAAGTAAAAAATTCTGCCCCACCGGTAGGTAAACATAAGCTAGGCCTACGCGAACATTACCTGCGTATGTTATAACGTGATATGGTTAATGAAAAAATAATAATTTTCAAATAAGTAAATAATTTGATATCCTATATGTTATTATTATTGTAATTAACACTAGCAATAAAATTACTGAAAGGTTAGCAAGAGAAAAAGTTGCTAACAACGCAACCAATACTCGATGTTTACATTTTCTCAGCTGTGCTCGTATGGTTAAAAGTTGGAATTATTCCTCAAATTTATCATTTATGCCATTTTTGTAGTTATGCCAATAATATGTAGGGTAAAAATAGTTTCATTACTTTCATTATACATTTATATATTAATGTAAATCATTTCATGTGTGTCGGTGGTTATCGCACCTCAACCTAGACTAACCTACTGATAAACCAGACATAGAATTCAAGGTGTGATATTTATAACGGTAGTATAAGACGACCCCCCGTTTTTAATGGTTAAATTTTGGAATATAGGGTCGTCTTATACGCGCAAATATACGGTAAATGATATTAATAATAAACCCCAAATATTTTTTTTAATTGAATCCACATTTTTTTCCTCAAAGTTCGAACGCTAGTTTCGGTAACTCCAAACATTTTTGCGGCTTGAACGTTATTTGTCTTTTCAGCGGCTGCAATAACTTGAAGCTTGAATTTTGCAGTCATTTTTTCATATTTCTTGGTAGACATCTTGATGGGTTATGATTAAATTCTTTTTCATATATACTGTGATGAAAAAAAAGGATCAGCATAACGGGTAATTATAATTACCGTAATTACCGACAATTACCGGTAATGGTAATTTATTACGCAAAACGATTAACCAATTTTGTTTGCTACTTGTAGTGTTTACTTGTTTTTGAAAGCTATTAGGCGGTGATGATAATCGGCTGTTCGCAACTAAAGTGTTCGCTAGAAAATGTACGCTGAATACTCAATTGTTATTGTAAACAGATGTTAGTATTTAGTTGTTGTTCCGATTTGTTTTATACAATTGTTTGTCAAACTTAGGCATAACCCCTACTTTGTTGGTAATTATGGTATGCTGGAAATAAAAGACCATTGAGGCATAACCTCTACCTTACTGCCAAAATCAAGACTCGAACATTACATGAGGTATATGATGAATTCATGATTTTGAAGGCAAAATAGGGGGGTCGAACATTACACGAGTATATACGGTATATATATACACATATACACACATATACATACACACAGTATATGTGAATATGAATATGCATATACTGGTATGTATGTGCATATACTGTACTAGTGTGTACAGTATATGTATATGTTCACACATATACATACATTATATATATATATATATATATATATATATATATATATATATATATATATATATATATATATATATATATATATATATATATATATATATATATATATATATATATTATTTTTTTTATTTATTTATTTATTTGTTTATTGATATTGTACATATTGCATTAATCTACCAGTGCTGTACTGTTCCAGGCACTGTAACACAAATGAAATAGTTTTGTATATTGCATAGATTCATATAGGGTATAGATAGCTTAACTAATTTTTTTTATTATGATCAATAGAATGGTAGTTTTTTCACTGTTATAAGTTTATATCTTCTCAACATCGATAAAAAATGATGAATAAATTGGCTGATGTAATAAAATCGTATGATTTCAAATATGAAAGAGAAGAGGCTGCTTTTAAAATGTTATACTGTATCATTATCTTCATATTTTTCTTTAAATTGCTGTATAAATTGCTGTATATTTATTCATGCTATTTATATTTAGTAATAGTATATTAATATAATGCTGAAGAACATTATGTAGAATGTTGTAGTATTTATTGACATGTTTTTCTGTGATTATTCTACATTTTGTATTTAGAAATGAAATGTAATTTAGGTTTGCATTTCTCTTCCAGTCAGTGCTATGTTGTCTCACATGTCTGATGCCGAGAAGCAAGAGATGGCGACTATGCTAGAATCGTTGAGTAATCGTTGTACAAGTGGTACAGCTCCTTTGGTTGTGCAAGACACAGGGATCATCATACCATCCGTTAATTTTCTTAACATACCAACTTGCAGGTGTGTAGGTTTGCAAGTGTTTCCAATCTTAAGCGTTGCTGTTTTGATTGTTTAGTATACTGTAATTATTAACTCATTGATTCAGGTAACAATGTCTTGATTTACTATTATTTGTAAGGGTTGCTACCCCAGTTTATAAACCCATATTCTAGAAGTAGGTCCTTGATCAAGCATAAATTTTTCAATATTAAACTTAGCCGGTGATTATATAAGCTGCAGCTCTGCTGCCCGACAGAAAAACTCTACGTTCAAAATACGCCAGCGATCGCTATGCAGGTAGGGGGTGTACATCAACAGCGCCATCTGTCGAGCAGGTACTCAAGTACTCCATGTAAACACAGAACCAATTTTCTCTCTGTCGTGCCACCGGCAAGACCTACTAAATTCGCTGTTGCTTACTGGATTGGTTTTCACAGATTTTGGTGAAGTACACATTTCTAGTTATTAGCTTTCGCTTTGCAGAGGTTATCTTCAATACATCCTTGCTTTCTTTTATTGATTTTGGATTATTTGTTGACGACTTTGGATAGATTTTGAATTCCCCTTTGACTAATTCAAGATGGCTGACCCTTCTCAAGTCCCTAAATACAGAAAGTGTAGTGCTAGGGACTGTTCAAGGCGTCTTCCGAAGGCCTCTATCGATCCGCACACCGTTTGTTCCAATTGTCGGGATAAAGCCTGTCAATTGGAAGATCGATGTGAGGAATGCGTTGGGCTTTCGGAATTCGATTTTCTCGAATTCCTGAAATATTCACGTAGGCTAGAGAGAGATAGAGTCAGAAGTTCATCTCGCTCCGTTGATATTTCCTCTCCTCATGCCCCACAACCTTTTCCTTCCCCTGTAGTGGTTGCTCCTGATCCCCCTTCTAGCACTCAACAACCTTCGATGGCAGATATGATGCGTGCCATCCAGGCTCTGGGTGAGAGAGTCGAGTCATTGGCGAGTGACCGTAACCAACTCATGGCAGACGTCAAAGAGTTGAAGGGTAAGAGTGCAGTGGGTAGTGACAAAGTGAGTGGTAGTGTTGTGGATAGTGTTGCGCTTGAGGGTTCGTCTGTTCGTGCCTGTCGTCCTCCTAGTCCGGGACCTCTTGCAAGCTCCCAAGCCCAGGGGAGAAGCAATGTCGTACGACCAAAGGGTTCGAGAGGCTTTAATCAGCGAACAGACGTTCCCTCCGTGGTTTCGGACGTATCTATCCAAGATCGTCCCACCCACAAGAAGACGAGAGAGCCCATTTATTCCTCGTCTGCGGAAGATGTTTCTCGGAAGAAACAATGGACCAAGGTCTCACGGCCTCTTAAACGCGAGTCGGTCCCTTCCGCGCAAGTCCAACGGCCCAGTTGTAGCCACTGGGTCAGTTCGGACTCGCTGCAGTCTTCCGATGACTGCACACCTCCTAAGAGAGGCAAAGCGGTACCGCATCAGGCAGTAACACCGTCTGTTGCCGCACCTGCTACTGTAGACCCTAAGTGGTCTTTACTGCAGACCATACAGACTCAGTTGACGTCATTAATGCAGGACTTTCGTGCGGAGAAGGTTGACGCTGCACCAACCGCTAGCCTACAACCTCCTACGGTTGTGCGTCCAGTGGACGCTGAGGCTACCTTCTCCCGCACTCCAGCTGTGAGAGTCCCGCCACCCATGCGCTGCCAGCCGCATGTTGACGTTCAGCGACGCACGGAACCTTCCGTTGACGTTCGCGAGTTACAACAACAACCTAAGTTGTTTTGTTTTGACGCTGTGCGTCAACTTCCGCAACCCAGTGTGGTTACCATTACTCGCCCACAGCAGACTAGACAGTCAGGAGCAGACGCTTTGCGCCCCCGCGCTGCTATGGTAGTTGCCAGCTCACAGACTGGGCAACAGTTCCATGACGTTGCGTCCGATGCAGTCACGCATGCACCCGTGCTGCCGGACTCAGCTGACCAGCCAACTCCTACTCCTCTGCCGCTTCCTCCTCAGTATTCAGATGATGGACTCTCTGATGATGACGACGCTGCACACATTGACGACCCGCATACGGACATCGACGAACCCAAGACCACGCAACCCTCCTTGGACTTTAGGAAAGTTCTTGCACTGTTCAGGGAGATGTATCCTGATCAGTTTGTTTCTGCGGCCCCACGCTCACCTCCATCTGAGTTCGCTTTAGGCACGCAGTCATCCGCGCCTGCCTTTACGAAGCTCGTCCTCGCCCGCTCGTCTAAGAGAGCTTTAAGAGTGTTGGGAGAATGGTTGCAGTCCAAAAAGCACCTTGGGAAGACAGCATTCACGTTTCCCCCTGCGAAACTCTCTTCCAGATCGAGCGTCTGGTATGCCACGGGAGAAGTTCTCGGCTTGGGAGTTCCTGCCTCTGCCCAGGGCGACTTCTCAAGCCTAGTAGACTCTCCCCGCAGGCTAGCCATGAGACGCTCCAAGATTTGTTGGACTCCTTCAGACTTAGACCATCTGATGAAAGGAGTGTTCAGAGCCTTCGAGGTTTTTAACTTTTTGGACTGGTGTTTGGGAGTGTTGAGCAGGAAGATCTCCCCTTCTGACAAGGAAACTTCCATGTTCATTATGTCCTGCATGGACAAGGCCATACGGGACGGTTCCAGTGAGCTTGCGGCTTCGTTCGTTTCCGGGGTCCTCAAGAAACGGGAAAACCTTTGCTCCTTCTTGTCAGCTGGAGTAACACAGTGTCAGAGATCGGAACTTATGTTTGCTCCTCTCTCAAAGTGCCTTTTCCCAGAAGAGTTGATAAAGGAGATTGCTGCCTCCTTGATTCAAAAAGACACGCATGACCTGGTTGCGTCATCTGCCCGCAAAGCCACCCCTTTGCCTACCGTGTCTAGACCCAGGATGGACACTCCAGCGTCCAGGTTCATTCCGCCCTTTCGTGGCAGAGCCTCCAGCAGAGGAGGTGCTCGTGCCGAAGGGAGACGTGGGAATAAGAAGAAAGGTACCAAGTCCTTTAAGGGCAGAGTCTGACTGCCACATTCTTCAGACAGCAGTGGGAGCCAGACTCAAGAACTTCTGGCAGTCCTAGGAGAAAAGGGGCGCAGATGCACAATCTGTGAAGTTGCTCAGAGAAGGGTACAAGATCCCGTTTATACGCAAACCCCCTCTAGCAACGTCTCCCATCAACCTCTCTCCCAGGTACAGAGAGGAGGACAAGAGACTAGCTTTGAAGCAAGAGGTGTCCCTCTTACTAGAAAAGGGAGCGGTAGTCAAAGTCCGGGACCATCAATCCCCGGGCTTCTACAACCGTCTCTTCTTAGTGGTAAAGAAGACAGGAGGGTGGAGGCCGGTGCTAGACGTCAGTGCTCTGAATGTCTTTGTCACAAAGCAGACGTTCGCCATGGAGACGACAAAGTCTGTTCTAGCATCGGTCAGGAAGGAAGACTGGATGGTCTCTTTAGACCTAAGGGACGCTTACTTTCACGTCCCCATCCACCCAGATTCCCAACCTTTTCTAAGGTTCGTTTACGGGAAGGTTATCTACCAATTTCAAGCCCTGTGCTTTGGCCTAAGCACGGCTCCTCTTGTCTTTACGAAACTGATGAGGAATATTGCCAAATTCCTGCATTTAGCGGACATCAGAGCCTCCCTCTATTTGGACGACTGGCTTCTAAGAGCTGCTTCCAGTCGTCGCTGTCTGGAGAATCTAAAGTGGACTCTAGATCTGACCAAGGAATTGGGTCTCCTGGTCAATATGGAAAAGTCCCAACTGGTCCCATCCCAAACTATAGTGTACTTAGGGATGGAGATTCACAGTCAAGCTTTTCGGGCTTTTCCGTCGGCCCCCAGAATAAGTCAAGCCCAAGGATGCATCCAGAACATGCTAAAGAAGGACCGATGTTCAGTCAGACAGTGGATGAGTCTGATAGGGACGCTTTCATCCCTGGAACAGTTCATCGCGTTAGGGAGACTGCACCTCCGTCCCCTTCAATTTCACCTAGCTGTGCACTGGAAAAAGGACAAGACGCTAGAAGCGGTCTCGATTCCCATTTCCGAGAAGATGAAGTCATCACTGACTTGGTGGAAGGACAACATCCACCTCAGAGAGGGTCTGCCCCTGGCTGTTCAGACCCCCAACCACGTTCTCTTCTCGGACGCATCGGACACGGGCTGGGGTGCGACATTAGACGGTCGGGAATGCTCGGGATCTTGGAACTCGAATCAAAGAACGTTACATATCAACTGCAAGGAGCTACTGGCAGTTCATCTGGCCTTGAAAAGCTTCAAGTCTCTCCTTCTAGGCAAGGTGGTGGAGGTGAACTCAGACAACACCACGGCCTTGGCGTACATCTCCAAACAAGGAGGGACCCATTCTATGACGTTGTACGAGATCGCAAGGGACCTCCTCACTTGGTCAAGAGATCTAAACCTTTCTCTAGTAACGAGGTTCATTCAAGGCAACATGAATGTCATGGCGGACTGCCTCAGTCGGAAGGGTCAAATCATCCCAACAGAATGGACCCTACACAAGGATGTGTGCAAGAGACTATGGGCCACATGGGGCCAACCTACCATAGATCTCTTTGCAACCTCGATGACCAAGAGGCTCCCAAATTATTGCTCGCCAATCCCGGACCCAGCAGCAGTTCATATAGATGCCTTTCTACTGGATTGGTCCCATCTAGACCTTTATGCATTCCCCCCGTTCAAGATTGTCAACAAGGTACTGCAGAAGTTCGCCTCTCACGAAGGGACAAGGTTGACGTTAGTTGCTCCCCTCTGGCCCGCGAGAGAATGGTTCACCGAGGTACTTCAATGGCTGGTGGACGTTCCCAGAACTCTTCCTCTAAGAGTGGACCTTCTACGTCAGCCACACGTAAAGAAGGTACACCCAAGCCTCCACGCTCTTCGTCTGACTGCCTTCAGACTATCGAAAGACTCTCGAGAGCTAGAGGCTTTTCGAAGGAGGCAGCCAGGGCGATTGCTAGAGCAAGGAGGACATCCACTCTTAGAGTCTACCAGTCGAAGTGGGAAGTCTTCCGAAGCTGGTGCAAGTCGGTATCAGTATCCTCAACCAGTACCTCTGTAACCCAAATAGCTGACTTCCTATTATACCTGAGGAAGGAAAGATCTCTTTCAGCTCCCACAATCAAAGGTTACAGAAGCATGTTGGCAACAGTCTTCCGTCACAGAGGCTTAGATATTTCCAACAACAAAGATCTACAGGACCTCCTTAAGTCTTTTGAGACCTCGAAGGAGCGTCGTTTGGCTACACCAGGTTGGAATTTAGACGTGGTTCTAAGATTCCTTATGTCAGAAAGGTTCGAGCCACTACAATCAGCCTCCTTTAAAGATCTCACTTTAAAGACTCTTTTCCTCGTCTGCTTAGCAACAGCTAAAAGAGTCAGTGAGATACACGCCTTCAGCAGGAACATCGGATTTTCATCTGAAACGGCTACATGTTCTTTACAGCTTGGTTTTCTAGCCAAAAACGAACTACCTTCTCGTCCTTGGCCGAAATCGTTCGATATTCCAAGCCTTTCTAATTTGGTTGGAAATGAACTAGAAAGAGTCTTATGCCCTGTTAGAGCTCTTAAGTTCTATTTAAGACGAACTAAACCTTTACGAGGACAGTCAGAAGCTTTATGGTGTGCTATTAAGAAACCTTCTTTACCTATGTCAAAGAATGCAGTTTCCTATTATATCAGACTGTTGATACGAGAAGCTCATTCCCATCTGAATGAGGAAGACCATGCTTTGCTGAAGGTAAGGACACATGAAGTTAGAGCTGTCGCAACTTCAGTGGCCTTTAAACAAAATAGATCTCTGCAGAGTATAATGGACGCAACCTATTGGAGAAGCAAGTCAGTGTTCGCGTCTTTTTTTCTTAAAGATGTCCAGTCTCTTTACGAGAACTGCTACACCCTTGGACCATTCGTAGCAGCGAGTGCAGTAGTGGGTGAGGGCTCAACCACTACATTCCCCTAATTCCATAACCTTTTTTAATCTTTCTCTTGAAATGTTTTTTATTGTTGTTTTTTGGGTTGTCCGGAAGGCTAAGAAGCCTTTCGCATCCTACTTGATTTGGCGGGTGGTCAAATTCTTTTCTTGAGAAGCGCCTAGATTAGAGGTTTTGATGAGGTCCTTTAGTATGGGTGGCAACCCTTGATACTTCAGCTCCTAGGAGTCGCTCAGCATCCTAAGAGGATCGCGAGGCTCAGTAAGGAAGACGTACTTAAAAAGGCAGAGTAATTGTTCAAGTCGACTTCCTTACCAGGTACTTATTTATTTTATGTTTGTTATTTTGAATAACTGCTAAAATGAAATACAAAATACTTAGCTCATAATAATGTAAACAAGTAATGCTGGTCTCTACCCACCCCCCTGGGTGTGAATCAGCTTATATAATCACCGGCTAAGTTTAATATTGAAAAATGTTATTTTTATTAATAAAATAAATTTTTGAATATACTTACCCGGTGATTATATATTAAAGGACCCTCCCTTCCTCCCCAATAGAGACCCAGTGGACCGAGGAGAAAATTGGTTCTGTGTTTACATGGAGTACTTGAGTACCTGCTCGACAGATGGCGCTGTTGATGTACACCCCCTACCTGCATAGCGATCGCTGGCGTATTTTGAACGTAGAGTTTTTCTGTCGGGCAGCAGAGCTGCAGCTTATATAATCACCGGGTAAGTATATTCAAAAATTTATTTTATTAATAAAAATAACATTTTTCAGTTGCATGCTTTACTTGTATCCTATTAAGGCAATTTGTTTACTTGTAGATATGTAATTAAAAACTGTAGATCAAATAGGAAATGTGTTTGATATTCTAGCCTTCAGGACTAATTTTTAACTAATACATCAATATTCATCAATAAAGGAAGAGGAAGACAAGGTAGTAACCCTCCAATATACAGTAATAAAAGTTAAAGCAATCTGCAGTTATATAATTACTAATATTTAAGGACAGTTGAGTTCTATGTCCATATATTTTTATTCAAGGATTTTTATGGATTTCATCAAGGCTAGAGTGCGATGCTTTTTTTTTTCCTAATGTGTGACTGTATTTACATGAAATCTGTTAATTTTCAAAAGATGAGGATATTAATTTTGTTTTATATACTGATTGACTAAGTTTTGTTATTCCTTCTTTCAGGGGAATCCGAATCGTTGCTCCAGACATTGGTAGAAAAGCGGAAAGAATAACCCCCGCAGCAGATGGAGACTCTGGTCCTTTTATATTCACACCCTTCACATCTCTAACAACCACCTTAAATCGTTCCCAAGGGAAAATGGGTAGGTTTTTTCTTTCAGTACACTATTTTAATATTTTTCTGTCATTAAAATTTTTTTTTAAGTTAATGCTTGTAAATGATAAGCATTTTTTTAACCCTTCCGATTTTTTTTCGACATGAGCAGCACTAAGAATCAGCTTTGTTGGGTAGTAGAGCTGGTAGTGCTCCTTAAGTAGTGCACATTAGCCTTAGGGTCTTCGTTGTTGTGTCCTGTACCGCACATGTTTCATACACGCTCATATACTGTAATGCTGTTGATTTTTTTTTATCGCGCTCTCCCGCACTGTTACTAGAAAATCTGTTTCAGCTTGCCATCGCATGTTTCACTTAGTTTGAATTTTTGTGACAGGGTTACTCTCAACTGTTTGTATATAAGTCCATTACCTTGTTGAATAAACCTTACTTGCATTCATCTTGCCCCTCTAATGGTATCTAACAACCACCCTGCACAATTGGTGACCCCGGAGTGACTCGAACACCCAGGATTCTGATCGTACCACACATTTCTTACACGCTCTTGCAGTCCCTTTGGCCCAGAACTTCATCCATTTCTTAACCTTTTACTCGATTCTATTTGCTCTTCCTGTCTCCCTACAAACTAACCCTGTACACTCCCCCCAGCTGCAGTTTAGTGCAGCATATATTCTAGCACTAGAATATATGACTGAAATTCATCAGTAAAGATACAGATACTAAGTATTCTATACTGTTTGTTCGACTCAAGTGTGCGACATTTTTGCATTTTAATTTCAGATTTCTATTTCTATCCTACAACATAGCTGGCAATCCCTCCAGGTATATTTTGTTTTGATTTCAATCTTCATGATAGAATTATGCAGTATTGAATAACCATGTGAGTCTAGAATTATTATGGTTTATAAGTTTAGTTGAAGCCCTCTTAAGATAAAAGATAAAGAGAATAAATATAATTGGATTTGTAAATGGCACATTTTCCTGATTTTAAAAAATCTCCTGAAAAGTGTTTATAACATTGAAATATGTCTTTTGTATAAATTTGTGAATCATTTTGAGCTCAAATATGATTTTAGAGGTTCATAGTGATAAGGCCTAACACAGTAAATATGTAATTCATTACTTTCATAACATGTTGTACTGTAAACTTTATTGTGAGCTAAGCATGTCATTTTCGAGTCATAGTCGTATATTAGCCATCAATGCACAGTACAAGCTACTTCTTAATGTCAAAGTGTTGCATTATGTTTTATAAGTCCCATGGGAAAAAATTACCTATTGATTTTACATTTACAAGTAAGTACTCAAGGCTCTTAACGTAAGCCTGAGTTTTGTGGGTAACATTGCTATCCTAGTATTTTAAAAGAGTTCATTAATTTTAACCAGAGTTGAGGATAATGAGTACTGTACTGTAATTATATATATATATTTATATATTGTATGGTTGTTTTTCGGTCATATGGAAGTTACGTTTGGGCATAACTAGTGTTGCAGTTTCCCTCAGTGTGAGCAGATTTTCACTATGAACTGATTGAGGAGAATGGAAGAGAACGTAGCCGCCTTCTTACTAAAAAACTTGGTTACCTTTTAGTTCTCAATAAATTTAAAGTTAACAGATTTAATAGAAAAAATAAAAGACTAGAAAAGGGTTTGTTTTCTCATATTTATGATACATATTTATTATAGTTTAACAGGGAAACTTTTATTATGTGGTTTGAAGATAATCCTCTAATTGATTGAGCAAGAAGCAATTATGAGAGACCGCATATGAGTAATGATATGGTATTTGTATAATTATTTTAATTGTATTAAAAGTATTTTTTTTCTTTATTGACTATAATTGCAAAATTCATAGTATTTTGTAAAGTACTTAAAAGTTATGTGAAGGTAATTTCAAGTTTTAGCATAGCATATACAGTATTGAGAATGTAGGATATGGTTAAAACCAAACTATCTTATTTTGCTTTTAACGTGACTGCATATTTGTACTTCGATGGATTTACTTCAAAATGTTATAGATTTGTCCGTAGGTCATACCCCACATATCCATCAAGTTATGTTGAAATTGCTTCTGTAATTTTTCCATAGTGTTGTTCACAAACAAGAATTAAACTAACAATATATATGCCGTTAACTTAACATTACGATTATTTTCAAAGTATTGGTCCGTACTTGTACTTTATCCAAAATGTTACAGATTCATCCTTGAGTCATACCCACATGACTACCAAGTTTGGTCAAGATCGGTACTGTAGTTTTTTATGTAAATTTGCTGACAAACAAACAAATAAGCTAAGAAATAGACGAGTAAATACATATCTTTTATTAAACCTTTGATTGGTGGCAATAAGCATCATTGTTCTTCTTTACAGATTTTGATTGGGTTGAAGGAGATGTGTGCGAAATTATCGTAGAACTAGAAAATCCAATGACATTTGAGTTGAAAGTCACTAACATGGTAAGTGCTTTCTATTGGATTACTGTATTATGTAATGCAATGCTGTGTGTCTCAAGTGATCTTAAGGTTCTTAGAGTGGAATATATTCCATTTTTTTTCTTTATAAAAGTTTTGTTTACTGACTTGCGATAAATAACCTTTTACTGTTCAATAAATCCCAATTTGTTCCAACACGGAGTACTTACCTCAAACTACTTTCTTAGGAGTATCTGGGATCTCCTCCCATCCGACCAGAATTTTGTGTAGTTTACCCTATTCCCGTTCTCAATGCGGTGTAAACTCTGGCGGAGTGATACGCGCCCAGAGATGACCCGGGGTCAGAGAGCATGCTTTCTCAGGTCTCGCTCCCCAGTAAGTTTTTGGTCGCGTCGATGTTAACACACCGACGCTCTCTAACCCAGTGCGACCCTTTGTGTCCCCGATCCCTTTGTGTCCCACGCGGTTCCCACGTGGTCCCTTGTGTGCTTCCCTTCCTTTCTCTCTGTGTTCCTGTGTCTCGCGTTATATTACTTGTTCATTATGGAGCAGGCCCGTCGTTGCCCTGGGCCTATGGCCGGCAAATCGTGTGGCGCTTTTCTCTCAAAACCCGAAGTTGACCCGCACTCCTTGTGTTCGTTGTGTAGGGGCAGTGTGTGTTCCCCTACAGCCACGTGTCCGGACTACGAGTCCTGGAATGAAGTGCAGTGGGTGCGTTACGGCACTAAAAAGAAGAAAGCCTCTCATCGGTCCCCGAGGAAGTCCAAGGTCTCTTCGCCTCTCGCTTCGCCCGGCGTCCCATCTGATAGAGCTTCTCTACCTTCTCCCCCTACCCAGAGTAGGGGTCGAGGTAAGTCTGTTGCGGGGAAGCAGCCGGTAGCCCTTCCCCAGAAGTCTAAATTACCAGACAGTGGTATTGTGTCGTCTGTCCAGGCAAGTGGGGGGCCTCAGGGAGGGACGGGTGTGTTTTCGGGGGTCGAGGCCCTGGACAAAGGTGGCCCCATATCTTTGGAAGATCTTATGTGGGGAAGGTCGGCAGCAGCTTCTTCTCCCGACTCTTGGGCGGGCTTTTCAGGTGCGTCAGCAGCCGAGGGCGGCGCCGAGAAGGACGACTCGCCGCCATCAGACGTCCTCGTGTGGGCGCCTCCCAAGACGCCCTTCAGATCTCCCCACAGAATAGAAGAGGAGTTCAAGGCCTGGTTTCCCAACGAGGAGCTCCCCCGCTCCCCTCCAACACCGTCAGCGTCGTTCCCAGCGGTGTTTATGGAGCCTGCGTCGTCGGCCGGGCCCCATGCAGAACCGACAATGACACGTCGACTTTCCGAACCTCCAACGAGACCCTACAGATCCCCGGCTTGCTCGTTTGAGGCCTACCCTTACTCTTCAGATGAAGGAGCCCCGAGAGACCATAGTAGGTGGCAGGATAGGTCTGGCAGGAGACGATCACGGTCGTGCTCGTCTTCAAGACCCCGCCACGTGGATAGACGTTCTAGGTCCCCCAGGAGGAAGTTCAGAAGTCTTTCGCCGGAGGAAGAATGGGTGCGAGTTTCCATCCCGTGTAGCCAACTCCTGGGGGCGGCAGCCGTCGCGGGCACATCGGGATGGCTCCCCAGACCCTGATCACCAGTAGGATTCATCGACGGGAGCAGTTTTGACCGGCGGAGGAGCTCCTCGCATCAGACGTCGAGGGACAGGCATAGGTCCGCGAAGGTTCCGACTCCACCCGCCCAGCGTGGAGAGTTGCCCCTTCGGTCTGGCAGCCGCGTCCCTCCTTCAAGATCTCCAAGGAGACGTCCAGAACGGGAGAGGTTCGTTTCCTCTACGGGCAAGCCCGCGGACCCCTGGTCCTCCAGAAGAAGGGAGAAATCAAGGACGGAGACCTCCGTCCCAGCAGCGATGCCCGTCCTACGGTCTGTAGCGAGGGAATCGGACCACTCCAAGAGGATGCCACCTCCTGGTACGGCTCCCTCCGTTGGAGGTCCTCCGTCACAAGAACTAGGACTCCCCGCGGACAAGAGAGAGGACTGTGAAGAAGGCTCTATAGCGGAGGTTTCTGCTTACCGGAGAGTCATAGGCCTCATCCGACGACATCATAGGCTGGATGAACCGGAGCCCTCGTCTGAGGACTTCTGGCGGTCGAGCCTTAACAGAATGGTGGATGCCCCCGTTCAACAGAAGCCCTCACTAGCGCTCCCGGTGGCTAGAGACGTGAAGCTGGGGTTGGCACATGTCAGCAAGGTAGTGGCTAACCATGCGGAGGCCCCCCAAGAGCTAGAGCGCCTCTAGGCTTCTCCAGGTACCTAAAGACTCGGTCGCGGTTCTACCTCCCGGAAGGCTACCGCGCGGGACCCTGCGCAGTAGAACCAGCAGTCGCCATCTTGGAACAAGGCTCATCAGAAGAAAGGGCGACCACAGCCCCGGTTTGGTTCTCGCCAACGGAGACCGCCATGATGGAGGAGCTGTCCGGGGACCTGTTGCATGTGTCATCCTGGCTGGATTGGTGGGCCGCCACGCTGGTAGCGTTCCAATCCTCATACGACCTAGCGGTTCCGGAAAATCAGGCCCTGCTGAAAGAGCTGATTAGCTCGGGAGGTAAGGCCCTGAAGTTCCTGTCCTATCAATCAATTACACAAACTGCTAACTGGATCCTGAGAAAAAGGGACACTGTACTCAGCAAACTGGTAAGGCGGCTCCCCGACAGAGAGGCCAGGCCCCTGAGGAGTCTTCCACTGTGGGGCGAGACTATCTTCCCCCTCAAGGAAGTAGAAGTGATGGAGAAGGTGAGGAAGTTAAAGGATGTGAGAGAACCGAGACCTCCTCCAGCAAGAAGACCCAACCATAGGAGACCTCCTTCGGACGTCCCTCTTCCTCTTCGCGCCTCACCTAACCAGCCCAGGAGAGACGTTCCTACTACGTCCTGGCAGCAGTCTTCTCAGCCCTCCCGTAGTGGATCTGCAACCACGCAGTCAGCTTTTAGGTCTTCCTACTCGGCCTCCAGAAGAGGGCGTTCGGGCCGTGCCTCCCGAAGGAGATAGGGAGGGAGGCCCCCTACTCCTGCCGAAGCTTCAGGTGGGGGGATACCTCAAAAATTCTTGGCAAGCATGGTGGGACCATGGGTTGGATCCGTGGATCGTGACGGTCCTGAAGGAAGGATACAGATTGCCCTTCCGGGCGGAACCCCTACCTCTGATTCCAGATCTACAGACGGAATGGTTGGCACCGAAAGACTCCCTGAGAAGGACAGCTCTGCAAGAAGTCTTTGCTATGCTAGCCAAAGGGGCAATGGAGCCAGTCAAGAACCCAGGGCCAGGGTTCTACAGCAGACTCTTCCTGGTGGAGAAAGCGACAGGGGGATGGAGACCAGTCATAGACCTCTCAGCCCTCAACAAGTTCATGTGCAAAACCGACTTCAAGATGGACACTCCGAAGTCGGTCCTAGCGGCCTTGAGGGAAGGAGACTTCATGATGTCGATAGACCTCAAGGACGCATACTTCCAGATCCCTGTCCACCCCTCCAGCAGGAAGTATCTAAGAGTGAAGTGGGGTACCCAGACGTTGCAGTTCAAGACCCTCTGCTTCGGTGTATCCACAGCCCCCCAGGTCTTTACGAGGATCTTCGTGACAGTCTCAGCCTGGGCACACGAACAGGGCATCCGCCTGATTCGGTACCTGGACGACTGGTTGTTCCTTTCAGACTCAAGGGAAGTACTGAGGGGGCAAGGCGCAAAACTCCCGCAGTTCTGCAACGTCCTGGGTATCACCATCAACCTGGAAAAATCATAATTGATACCGTCCATCAGGATGACCTACCTCGGGATGGTCCTTGACTCCCGGTTGGCGAAAGCATTCCCTTCCGAGACTAGAAAACCTGAACCAGATCCTACGGCCCTTTCTGTCGGGTCAGACCAGGAGGGCCAAGGACTGGCAGAGACTGATAGGTCACCTCGTGTCATTGGAGAAGCTAGTTCCTCAGGGGAGACTCAAGCTCAGAGGAGTTTCAGTGGAACCAGAAAGAAGCCTGGAACCAGACAGACTCCCCTCACAAAGTAGTTCCAGTGACCACGGAAACGAAGGAGGTCCTCGAGTGGTGGATCGACACTTCGAACACCCTCAAGGGGATGCCCTTCGCGGACGACCCTCCGGAGATGCTCCTCTTCACGGACGCCTCCAAGGAGGGTTGGGGTGCTCACCTCCTCGACAGTACAGCGAGAGGAAGGTGGGACCCGAGGAGAAAAACCTGCATATCAATGTACTGGAAATGATGGCCGTGCAGAGGGCGTGTTTGGAGTTCGTCCATCTGCTCCGGGGGAACACCGTGGCGTTGATGTGCGTCAACGCCACCGTAGTAGCATACGTAAAGAAGCAAGGAGGACTAAAATCAAAGTAGTTGTGCGGCCTACGTTGGAATTTCTGGAATGGGCCGAAAGGGAGCAGATCAAGATCTCGGCCAGGTTCATTCCGGGGAAAAGGAACGTCCTAGCCGACGGCCTCAGCAGAGTGGGTCAGGTGGTGGGGTCCTGACTGGTCCCTCCACCCAGAAGTAGCCAAGACTCTGATCCAGAAGTGGGGTTCGCTGGTAATAGACCTCTTCGCCACGAGACTAAACTTACAGCTCTCCGTGTTTTGTTCTCCTGTGCCAGACCCGGGAGCAGCGTTCGAGGAAGCCTTCCAGCATCCCTGGGACAACGTCAGCGTCTATGCCTTCCCTCCCTTCGGAATGCTCAGACAGGTTCTCAACAGGGTGAGGAGAGCGAACAACCTGTGGATGGCTTTGGTAGCGCCCTGGTGGCCGGAGAGAGAGTGGTTCGTAGACCTAAAGGAACTGGTGCGCCTTCCGCCTTGGCCCCTTCCGGACAGGTCAGACCTGCTCGGGCAACCACACTTTCAAAGGTTCCACCACAACCCTCGGTCCCTCTGCCTTCACGCGTGGAGGTTATCGAGCGTCTCCTGAGGAAGGAAGGCTATTCGGCGAAGACGGCAACGAGGATGTCGGATTACCTGAGATGATCTTCAGCCGCTGTGTACCAGGCAAAACGGGCTACCTTCACGAAGTGGTGCGCCGCTAAGAATATCAAGCCGTTGAGAGCCTCGGTCCCGCAGATAGCCGACTTCTTAGTCTATCTCAGGGACGGGGAAAGCATGTCTATCCCAGCCATTAAAGGAGTTAGAGCAGCCCTAGGTCAAGTCTTCCTCCTGAAAGGCATCGACCTAGGTTCCTCCAGACACATCTCGATGCTCATCAAGAGCTTTGAGCAATCATGCCCTCCGCAAGCGGTTAGAGTGCCCCAGTGGGACGTGGCTAGGGTCCTGAAGATGCTATCAGAGCCTCCCTTCGAACCCCTAAAGGACATCCTAGACAAAGAGCTCACCCTCAAGACAGTTTTCCTGTTGGCACTAGCGTCGGCAAAACGAGTAGGGGAACTTCATGGACTTTCATATGAGGTGTCACATTCCTAGGAATGGCACCTTCAAGTTCGTTCAATTTTTCGTGGCCAAGACCCAGAACCCAGCAGTCTGGGACCCCAAGTTTGAAGGATTCTCGGTGCCGGCAATCCCACGTTCAATCAACCCCAAGGACTTGCGGCTGTGCCCTGTCAGAGCAGTACGGAAGTACTTGGAGAGGACGGCCAGACTGAGGCCCGAAGTCAAGAATCTGTTCGTTTCTTCAGGTTTGGTGAAGAAACCAGTATCCAAAAACACGATCTCCTTTTGGTTACGGCAAGTGATCAGGAGAGCCTACAGTAGTGCAGGAATCCCTATTCCAGGTAAACCCAGGCCCCACAACATCAGAGGACTGAGTACCTCTCTGGCCTTTGAGAAGAACATGGCAGTTGGCCAAATCCTGAGGGCTGGTACTTGGACCAACCAGTCGATCTTCACAGCTCACTACTTGAAGGAATGCTCGAGGAAGTCCTTGGACAGGTTCTCCCTCGGTCCCGTCATTTCAGCGCTTCAGTAGATTTAAAGGTATAGCCCCAGGGAACCCACGGGCAGCAAGTCCAAGAGAGACAGGTTCCTTTTCCTTACTCCCCTCCCCCCCCCCTTTTACCTAATTACCTTCCCTGAAAGGGACTTGGAAGGCCTTTAACTACCATTAGATACATCGTCACTGAAGAAATACGCCCCCAAGGGGTTTTTTACAGAGGTAAGCCACTTAGACACTCGGTTAGTTTTTTGGGTAGTTTTCCCTATTTCGAGTGTTTTCTTTCGGTGGGTCAGCGGAACCTAGCCCCCTATCTAGGTTTCCCCTTTTTTGCTTCCATCATCCCGGTCTCTTGAGCCCTGCAGTACACTCCCACCTCCTAAGGTATAAGTCTCCTAAGAAAGTAGTTCGAGGTAAGTACTCCGTGTTGGAACAAATCACAAATTTTAAGTAATTTGTATTTTTCCTAACAGTACTTACCTCGAACTACTTTCGGGTTATGGCCCATCCATCCTTCCCCGAGTGACTTACAGGATTTGATAGAGAGAGGAGAACCTCTTTCCACCAAAACTTACTGAGGAGCAAGACCTTAGAAAGCATCCTCTCTGACCCCGGGTCATCTCTGGGCGCGTATCACTCCGCCAGAGATTACCCCGCATAGAGAACGGGAATAGGGTAAACTACACAAAATTCTGGTCGGATGGGAGGAGATCCCAGATACTCCTAAGAAAGTAGTTCGAGGTAAGTACTGTTAGGAAAAATACAAATTACTTAAAATTTGTGATATTTATGTAGTGGAAATATTTATGTAATTTTCTAGCATAATGTAGTATAATGTAGATATTGCATAAGTTTGATTGGAAGGTACCTATGATCTAGATACGGCATATTTACTTTTCTTTCTATTGTTTAGATGCTGATCACAGAAGGTGTACAGTTTGAGTCCTGGACTTCAACTGTTGTCTTGAAAAAGGAGAAGGGATTGCAGCCAGTCACTTTAAGAGGAAGACCCCAAGGATCTGGAGAGTTAAGGGTGATTGGATACTCATCAACGGTATTAGGTGTCAGCAGTAACTGTCGGCTCAAGTTCATGCCGACTCTGAAAATACCTTCGTATACAATAAATGTTGTTCCTGCTCTACCTTTTTTACAGGTTAGCTATACATTAGTTAATTTTCAAGGGATTCTTTTTAAAACTTTTATTTGTACAATACAAGACATATTTACTGTAAAGGATGAAAAAATAATGTAAAGGAAAGACCACTGGCAGCCGACCTCTTAAAATATAAATCCTCTCTTTAGATATTAACAGGAAATAGCAGTACCGGCAGTTTAGGGGTGGAGAGACCTGTTGGTGAGGAGTGTGGGAACTTGAAGCTGTCATTATCAGCTGGGGAAACTCATGAATGCTCAGTGGTGCTGTATAATGTGTCTTCGCAACCAGTTGAAGAAATTGAAATTAACCTCACTTCAAAGTTAGACAAGGAAACACTAAATCAGGTAAGGAATTTGTGTGTGGTCATTTAAAAAACCTTTATAGGATTAAATTATATTTTTTTTTCAAATTGCGCTCTAGTAATTTGGTTAGTTTACTTTTCTCATAGTATAGTATTGTAATAATATATTTTTTCATGTCTATATCTAAAGGCCAAAATTTCTAGGTAAATTTTTGCAGCTACAGCTTTTCTATTGTAGTTTGCATTTGTTCCTATACGAATACAAACCATTGCCCTTTAACAAGACTATGACTTTAGCGAAGCTGAAATGGCCATATAAACTTTTAACGAGGTAAACACTGTTGCCTTCCGGTGGACATACAGTTCTCGGCCACTTGTCAGATGGAGCAACCCACACCTTATCTTCCCTTACTGGACAGTATTATTATTATTATTATTATTATTATTACTACTAGGCAAGCTACAACCCTAGTTGGAAAAGCAAGATGCTATAAGTCCAAGGGCTCCAACAAGGAAAATAGCCCAGTGAGGAAAGGAAACAAGGAAATAAACTATATAAGAATTAATGAAAAATTTAAATATTTTAAAAAACATTAAAACAGATAATTCATATATAACCATAAAAAGACTTATGTCAGCCAGTTCAACATAAAAGCATTTGCTGCAAGTTTGAACTTTTGAAGTTCTACTGATTCAATTACCTGATGAGGAAGATCATTCCACAACTTGGTCACAGCTCGAATAGAACATCTAGAATACTATGTAGTATTTAGCCTCATGATGGAGAAGGCATGACAATTAGATTTAACTGCATGCTAGTATTACGAACAGGATGGAACTGTCCAAGAAGATCTGAATGTAAAGAGTGAATGACTGTGCCAAAGATTAATATCTAGATCAGGAATAAGAAATTTAATAGTGTCAAAGATTAGTATCTAGATCAGGAATAAGAAATTTAATAGACCATAAGTTCCTGTCCAACAAATTAAGATGAGAATCGGCAGCTGAAGACCTGACAGGAGAATCATACTTGAAACAAGACAGAATGAAAGAATTAAAACACTTCATAATAGATTGATCACCGAATATCTTAAAAGTCTTTCTCAATAAGCCAATTTTTTGTTCAATTGAAGAAGACACAGACCAAATGTGTTTCTGAAAAGTAAATTTGCTGTCGAGAATCACACCTGAAATTTTAATAGTCATACAAAGTTAAAGAAACATTATCAGTGCTGAGATCCGGATGTTGAGGAGCCCCCGTCCTTGATCTACTCACAATCATACTTTGAATTTTGTTAGGATTCAACTTCATACCACGTAATTTGCACCATGCACTAATTTTAGCTAGATCTCTATAAAGAGATTCAGCAACCCCAGATGTACATTCAGGAGATGGAATTGATGCAGAGAGAGTAGCATCACCTGCATATGTAACAAGCTTGTTTTTATGCCAAACCACATGTCATGGGTATATAAGATGAAAAGTAATGGGCCAAGAACACTACCCTGTGGAACACCAGATATCACATTCCTATACTCACTATGGTGTCCATCAACAACATCTCTTTGATATCTATTACTTAAAAATTCAATAATGATCCTCAGAAACGACCCACCCACTCCCAACTGATTGAGTTTGAAAACAAGGGCCTCATGATTAACACAGTCAAAGGCAGCACTAAAATCAAGGCCATTCATGCAAACTTCCTCACCATAATCAAGGGATTTCTGTACAGCATTGGAAATTGTAAGAAGGGCATCACATGCTCCAAGGCCTTTACAAAAACCAAATTGCAAACTAGAGAACAGATGATTACCTTCAGTAAACCTATTAAGACGTTTTGCCAAAAGACGTTCAAACACTTTGGATAATATGGGAGTTATGGAAATTAGGTGGTGATCAGTTGGAATTGAGCTACCACAAACACATTTACATAGTGGAGTAACATTACCAATTTTCGAACAAGTGCTTAAAGCTCCTCTTCTTACTAACTTTCACAAAATAACAGATAACTTTGGAGCTAAGAAATTTGCAGTCTTTATAAAAAAACAAAGGAAAAGTACCATTTGGGTCTACACAGGAAGTTAAAGTTTCTCATTACTTTGCTTACTGTCAAACACATCAGCCAAAAGGGTTGCCTTTTCCTTTGGACTGGAGTGACTGAGCCATATGGTTTAAGTAAAGGAGGAACTGTTGCATCTACACCAAAGAGTGCAGATTTAGGGGGTAGTCCACCACTCACGTTCCTGGGTTGTAGCAGAAAAGGTTTGTTTTATGGTTGGATTGTATTCCTTTTCAGTTGAAGCATAGACTCTCTGAGGAAAAGCTCTAAGCTGAGTATAGTTATTCCAGGTCAAATCTGATCTGTTACCCTTCCAAAGATGATAGGCCTCCTGTTTCTCCAAATGAGAACGTTGATAATCGTCATTGAACCATGGTTTGTCCTTCACTCGGTACCTTTGCACATGAGAAGGGATATGCCTATCAATTATGTTGACTAGATTCTCATTCAAAGGGACGACAGGATCTACACTATTATATAATTGTGACCAATTCAAGCACAAAAGATCATGCAAATTCCCATTCCAATCTGCTTGAGATTTCATATAAATCTTACAAGAGTATGGACCTTCGATGTCAGGATGCCAGAGAACTTCAAATCATTCATTCATTACAAGAGTACGATACATGAAGGACAGGGTGCTCAGTCTTCATTACTAATGAAATCATAGCATGATCAGATGTCCCAACTGGAGAAGCAACCTTGTTATAACGCCAGGGTAGTCGGTGTATATGAGGTCCAAGCTGTTTCCAGACCTGGGAGTAGCTTCACTTATGATTTGCTCACAGCCTGATTCAATGGCAAAGTCTAAAGCTCTTAAGGCATGGCGATCGGTAGGAGAAACAGAATTTAACCACTTCCTATGGTGAGCATTGAAATCACCAACAAAGACAAAAGAGGCCTTTCTATCATCATTTTGTATCTAAGCTTTAATGGTAAGAAGACAATCGAAGATAGAATCATCCATGTCTGAATTTCGGTGGATTGAACACAAATAGAAGTTGTTATGCCTACCACAAACTTTTATTACCTGAATCTCATGACATCCACATTCATAGCAATGAGAAGCAGGGTACTCGCTCCTAATATACACCGCCATTCCCCTAGCCCTAGGGATGGCTTCCAATTTCAACATTATTGGCTTCTTAAAACCAGTTATAAGGAGCTCAGATGAGTGCCTCATATTAGAAACCAAAGTTTCTGAGCACAAAAGAATATCATACTGTCTGGACTCAACTGTAAGGTCTTGAATATTTGCATGAAGACCACGAATATTGCAATATAGTAGAACGACTTTGACGAAATCTAGGACGTACTAGTCCTGGATTTCGTTCAATGTCTCCAGAGAGCATAAGAATTAATGGTAATAAAAAAGATACATCATACTAAACAACTAAATTAACAAGAATGATAACAAAAAACAATCTGTTTTAAGGAAATATAAATAAACTGATTGATCAAACCCATAGACTAAGAAAAAAAAAAGTCGGAAAAACTGATCAGCATGGAGGAGCCGATACACCATGCAAGGCTAAATACCCTCCAGGATAGCCACTTCAACTGAAGGGAGGACAGTAAGGATGGGTTTGAAAAGAAATAGAATCAGATAAGGAAAAGACATTCTCTTGATAAACCACCAGGCATCCACGGCCCTTCTATTAAGCCTGCCCAACACACCATTTAAAAAAAGGAAAAAAAAAATAAATATATAAATAATATAGAATAGTGTGCTCGAGTGTACCCTCAAGCAAAAGAACTCGATCCCAAGACGGTGGAAGACCTTGTTACAGAGGCTATGACACTACCCAAGACTTGAGAACAATGGTTTGATTTTGGAGTGTTCTCCTAGAAGAGCTGCTTACCATAGCTAAAGTCTCTCTTTTACCCTTACCAAGAGTAAAGTAGCCAATATCACAGTACAGTAATTAGCCCCTTGACTGAAGAAGTCGTTGGTAATTTCAGTGTTGTCTGGTGTATGAAGAAAGACGAGAATGTGTAAAGAATATGCCAGACTATTCGGTGTATGTGCAGGCAAAGAAAAATGAGCCGTATCCAGAGAGAGGGATCCAATGCATTACTGTCTGGCCAGTCAAAAAATCCAATAACACTCTAGCGATAGTATCTCAACGGGTGACTGGTGCCCTGGCCAACCTACTTCCTACAACTGACATACTTTTTGGTGTCCTCGCCTGGCTGTTTTAATCTTTGGCCTCTTCTTTCAGATTGAATAAATGCTCTGGCAGGCAGTCACATTCGAGGAATATTAATGAAAGAAGGTGAGAATATGCAGTGTTTAATGATAACTGTAATTGTGTGACACTTATTGATACTATCTATCAATCTTCAGCATTTTTGTTCCTGTCTGGTGGCATGTCTGTTGCTGTCCTATCCTCTATGTATGTGGCCTTACAATGACATGGTGAACTAAGGAGTTAGTTTTCTTTAGTCTTTGGTGGTACTTCATCAGAGGAAGTCTGCTGCCGACCGAGTGAGGTATCGGCGCACACTGCTTTTGCTCTGAGTGTTTCTTTAGCTTCTTCTTATTCTGCTGCCGAGCCTTCACCTGCTGCTGAGAAGGAGAGTGTAAAGATCATCCCTGGGTAACAAGAGTTGTCCACTCACAGGGGTTCCATGTATACACACTCCACATGCAATGTCTTCGCATGTGCAAAGGCTCCACATGCATAAGTTTTATAAATATGCTCAACCAGAGCCCGTCATTCATTTACACGTCATATTACACGTGTGATATTTCACATACACGTTATTCCACACGCGCAATCCTTCATAAACATGATCATTTACGCACAATTTTCACAAACACGATCATGCACACGCACAAACTTCATGCACTTGATCATCCCCAACCCAGATTGTTCACGCATTTGAGGTTTACGATTATGATCATCCACTTGCATATTCATCGAAAACTCGAGCATACACTCATGAGCTTCACAAACAGGATCATTCATGGACACAAGTTTCACAAACCTAATCATTCCCGTGCACTACAGCCACTGGTACTATCACCATCAAACGCAAAAGGTTTACGTGTTATGCTTCAGATTTCCTCTAGTGTACAAACACTTTGTCACTGCTTGAGCACTCTCGGTATGACAAGTCACTATTTGATTGGTTTTTTTCTCGCTCAGGAAGTGACAAGGCCTCCTTTGACTAACCTTTCCTCATGTACCTTGAGATGGACAGTATGTACCTAGAACGTATCTAGTCCATGGACGTTCTCGGTACTTTCTCAAGAGGCCAAATGTTTTCTTCCCAGAGAATAGAGAATATGTTACTGTATGGTATTTGATTTAGGTACTGTACATTATTCACTGCACTTAACGGGCAATACATGATTGGACAACACGTGATTTCTTCAGTGACTTTTGAGTCACTGAACTTTTCCTATCTGCTTCGTTCCAGCTTTCCAGTACATGATATTGGTGGAAGAGGAACCTGTGATTGTTCTCAATGCCTGTATGGACCACGAGATCTTTCCTTCTCGAGCTTAGAGGTTTCCCCGTGCTCTTTCCGTTCATGTTCTCTTCATGAGAACGTTCTGATTGTGTTCCTTCCTGGCAAGAGAAGCCTCCTTCTGCTTTTTGTCCATGATCGTCGTTTCCCCCCAGATGGGTTGGATGCCGCGATCAGGATCCATGCAATAGGGAGCCACAAGAATTGGATCTTACACTTGTTCTTATGATCGTTACTTTTGAGTCGTCAGGGAACCGGTACGCCTGTTACCTTCCTTTCCAACACCATCAGACTAGAAAACTTTCTAGATCTTTTGACATACTGAAACTGTTCTATAACCTATATCGTCTTATGTTCAGAAACCAGTCCTGGTAATTGGATTTTCTTTTGCCCCTAGAGTTTTCCCCCATGCCAAGGTCTTTCAACTCTTTCTCGCGATATGAATTGGAATAGGTGACTTAAGGTCCAATCTCAGCACTCATACAAACTTAGGGATGCTACATCATGCTCGTCTCCTTAGACAGACCTTCGTGAGCTGGGAAGGAACAGTATGTACCTATGATGTATCTACTCAGAAATGAAATCTTAGTACTGCGTGTTCTTGCTCTTATGCGAGGTGAGAGGTTACTTGTCGGGAAAGCTACCTTCCGGAGAATACATTTATGTACGCTATAAAGTACCTGTTTTTTAAGAGGCTGAGTACTCGTACCCTATGCTAGGATAAACAGTACTGCCCTCTTTCCCATCCTTCTCATGACAGTTCCAAGAGACAACAAGATCAGGAGTTCTGTACACATTATGGCAAAGACCATGGTCTTCAACACAGGGAATGAGTGGGATACCAAGAAGTTTCCCGCTCTAAGAAGGTATAATATGTTCTCGCCTCATTTGCAAGTTGTGTTGGTATGCACTGGGAACATGCATATCCACAAGTAGAAATGACCAGTACATGGTAAAGGTGCTCACATTTTGCTCGATTTCTCATGAGAACAAGTACACACACTGGTGGTAGAATAATGGTGTCTGGCCTTGCTTCCTTGGATGTTATTCTTCTCTCTCCCTCACTTTCCCTCTCTCTCTGGGAGAGTTAGAAGCAGTACATGCCGAAAGTATTTTGTCATGAGGAAATTGTATCAACACACTGCTATCGCTACCTGTGCACCATCTCCTTCCCCTACCTGGACATTCCTCTTCTTTCTTTTTGGGTAGTGAGAAGCTGTGTGTGTCAAGAATCCTCCCTCATTTGGAAATAGTATCGGCACACGCTATTACCGCTTCCCATGCACCGACTCATTCCAGTACAGGTTTGAACAATAAACTTAAAACAGGGAAGTATCAAAATTTCTTGCTCCTGCTATTGCTGACTACTCTCACGAGAGGCAGGAATGAACTTCACCGCCCTTCTTCTACATCCTAAAAGAGGAGTGGACCTTCTCCATTGTCCATTGATTAAGCGATTGCAGAGGAAAAAAGAGAGACCCGATGGAAAACTCAAATGCTGGGTCATTGGTTTTGTGCTTGGAAGCAACTTCCAGGAAAAGACTAATCAGCTACCTGATGGACTTCTTGTTCGCTGCATTCGAATATTGTATTTCACCTCAACCTAGAATTTGATTATTTGGACTTGGTCATCTCATATAGATGGCAAAGCCCTTCCTGAAGCTGTAGTCGGGTACCAATGGGCTTTTGGGTCGCAAAGAAACATGTAGAAAAGCACATTCAAAGCCTTCCAGACAATTCTCCCGGGGTTTACAGCTAACTGGTCTGGGGAAAAAGTTGTTCTACAGGAAGAACCACATTTTTGTCCTAAGGGTTTTAGTTACCAGTTCAAACTGGGAATTGTGAACTGTACCGCTATTATTATTATTATTATTATTATTATTATTATTATTATTATTATTATTATTGTTACTACTACTAGCTAAGCTACAACCCTAGTTGGAAAAGCAAGATGCTATAAGCCCAAGGGCTCCAACAGGGAAAAATAGCCCAGTGAGGAAAGGACATATGGAAATAAATAAACGATATAAGGAGTAATGAAAATTAAAATTAAATACTTTAAAAACATTAACAAGATTAAACCTATTTCATTTATAAACTGTAAAAGGACTTGTGCAAGCCTGTTCAACATAAAAACATTTGCTGCGAGTTTGAACTTTTGAAGTTCAACTGATTCAACTACGAGATTAGGAAGATCATTCCACAACTTGGTCACAGCTGGAATAATCTTCTAGAGTATTGTGTAGTATTGAGCCTCATGATGGAGAAGGCCTGACTATTAGAATTAACTGCATACCTAGTATTATGAACAGGATGGAACTGTACGGGAAGATCTGAATGTAAAGGATGGTCAGAATTATGAAAAATCTTATGCAACATGCATAATGAACTAATTGAACGACAGTGCCAAAGGTTAATATCTAGATCAGGAATAAGAATAAGCTTTTATGCTCACCTCTTCTGGTCCCCTCTGGAATGAGATATCACCCCTTGGGTGTTCTTAATGATTGATTTGGCCGTCTCATTCCAGGAAGCAATGCTCCAGGTCCGAGACATTCTGCTCTCCGAAGTAAACCTCCTGCCTAATGACAAATGAAGTCCAGGCAATGCTTTTAGCTTGACAAGCCTCCCAACAGAGTTAGATAGGATACCCAGTTGTGTTGAAGAAGGGCAACTCCATAGTAGTCACGTATGTGTAAAAGTGAAGGGATGTGGTATCATAGACCTTTGTAATTGAGCAAGCAGGTTTGCACTGGGGCAGCCGATGACATGATGGAGCTCTCAGCAATGTCCACTCCAAATACTGTGAGAAGAATGTTCTAGCACGACACTCATTCAGCAGGGGCACATGGATTACGGCCATAGCAGTCCCTACATTCGTGAATGTTGGAAAGGCACCTTGCTTTTCAGGAAATAACATTGAAGGACTCATTCGCCTCCTGGTTGATCTGGGACTTCTAATATAATGCCCTTGAACACATCTTCCAGTTGACTGGTCTCCTTTTCCAGAAAGGACTCCAACATACTGATTTCTTCTGATGCCTTATCCTTTCCACCTGTCTACCTAGTTGACCAGTTCTCAACAGTCTCTTGACAACATTGGTCTTAGGATACCCTGGCTGCTTCAAAGCACCACATACCAGTTCTCTCCGGATTTACTAGCTCTCCTTTTTTGAGGCACTGGTAGAACTACCCATATTCTACTTTGGCATCGTAAGAAAATTACTTTTTTGTTCTGGGAATATCTGCTAAGGTTTGCAATTCTACTCTCCTTCATCTAATTAGGGAGTTCCTCTCAGCTTTCACTCAGCATTTAACCTGTTCTCAAACTTAAGAGGTTGGACCGACCCTTCACCTTCGAGGAATCAGCCGAGGCTCAGGAGAAGTGCCAAACAGTCTACCCTCACCAGGTATTGGCGATGGGAAGAGGCGTACCACTTGACATTACAAATTTTATGTGTCATTGTTTAACGAAGGAAGGTCTTCCTCTCCTTTGATCCAAAGTTTGTGTTCAAGATCCAGATTTTAGTTGTACAGTATATAACTCCAAATCATGTAGGTAGTGGGTTGACTAGAGCACCAGCCACCTGTTAGGATACTACCACTAGACAGTTATGGGGTCTTTTGACTGGCCAGACAGTACTACGTTGGATCCTTCTCTCTTGTTACGGTTCATTTTCCCTGTGCCTACACACACACACACACACACACACACACACACACACACACACACACACACACACACACACACACACACACCTAATAGTCTGGCCTGTTCTTAACATATTCTCCTCTGTCCTCATACACCTGACAACACTGAGATTACCAAAAAATTCTTCACACCCAATCTGTTAACCACTGCACAGTAATTGTTCAGAGGCAACTTTCCTCTTGGTAAGGGTAGAAGAGACTCTTTAGCTATGGTAAGCAGCTCTTCTAGGAGAAGGACACTCCAAAATCAAACCATTGTTCTCTAGTCTTGGGTAGTACCATAACCTCTGTACCATGGTCATCCTCTGTCTTGGGTTGAAGTTCTTTTGCTTGAGGGTGCACTTGGGCACACTATTCTATATTATTTCTCTTCCTCTTCTTTTGTTAATTTTTTTATGGTTTATATAGGAAATATTTATTTTAATGTTGTTATTGTTCTTGAAATATTTTATTTTTCCTTGTTTCCTTTCCTCACTGGGCTACTTTCCTTGTTGGAGCTCCTGGGCTTATAGCATCCTGTTTTCCAAGTAGGGTTGTAGCTTAGAAAGTAATAATAATAATAATAATAATAATAATGTCCTTCTCCATTTCTTTACAAGTGGATTTCAGGATAACTCACTCCTCTGTCCTGTGGAGAAGAGACAGATCTACTGAGACAACTCGGGTCTCCTTGCAAAGCACCAGAGAGACTTCCTGCATCAAGATCATTGCTTCTTTTGCCTCATGCATCATCAGACGTGCTTATCCAACGAGAGCATGAAAGAAATATCTCAGTTCAAACGTTCAAAGTCAGGGATATCTGATCTGCTCCAGTCTTCAAAATAGTGGCGCTAATCTTGAAAGAGGGAGTCTTGTTCAACAAATTACCTTCGCTGTCCACTACCTACAGGAATTTACCAACAGGTCTCAAGATAACCCTATCCTTGGTTCTTCGGTATCTACTCAACAAGAACAAGCTGTATTACAAAGTTAGATCCCTCATACGAGAAACATCTCGTACGAGATATTGGTTGTGAAGTAAGCCTTGAAGGGGCATTTCTCCTCTTCTCCCTTCCCTTCTTAGTATAGGTGCAGCAGTTGTTCCATTATGTGCTGAACCGGACACAGGATTCAAGTATGCTTCATGACCCAAGTATTTTTCCTTTCTGACAAATTTGCTATCGAAGTGTCTCCCCTGTTCTCCCAGACGAGTGGGTGGCTGGAATTAATGACCAGCATACATTCAGACCAGATATCCTTTCAGATATAGGTCCTTCAGCAACCAATCTCCTTGTAGGGACCTAGCCTAACGCCTGCAGCATCTTCATGCTAAGGTAGTGAGGGGGTTGACAAGATTCATCACTTGCATTTTGTGTGGCTAGTAACCAGCCAGTTTGGTTATAAGGACTTTATATTTTTCTTGACTCTAGAAACCGAAGTCCTTTGAATTACACTCTTTCCTCAACCATCCTGCAAGTACTAGGTTAAAGGTCAAAGGGAGGGTTACTTCACCCGTTGGTAGGGCAGGGCCTACCTGTCACCCAACAGACATCTGTGTTTACCTAGTTGAAATTTAAATGGCCTCTCTAGCTTCATTGAAGTCATACTCTATTAAAGGACTCAGGTTGGTATAGTTAGGAAAATACAAATTACTTTGAAATTTTGTGGTTTCTCTTTCAGTATTTTATTAGTATTCAGTGAAAAAGTTTTTACCACACCAGGTATCAGGTATCTTCTGCTGCTCTTATTCTGCCATAGTGCCAATATTTTTATTCCTCTGGTATGGTAATGACTGGTTTTAATTTCAGGTGTTTCAGTACAGTGAGGAGAATATATGTGCTCAACTTCCTATCCCTCCTGGGGGCAAAGCCTCTCTTACCCTTTACGTTTATGCCATGTCTGACTTCTTGTGTCCTGGCCGTTTGATGGATGAATCGATGGAAACAAGTAGCATGGTTTCTGGTAGTGAACCTCCGTCTCTCTTATCTGGGGGACCGTCTTCTTTGCCATCCAGACAATCTGTCGCCACCTCCAGTACGAGAGGAGCCCGCACACGCAGGACTGATTCTTCAGCTTCTCTCTTATCATCACGCTCAGGTTCTAGTTTAAGATCAGGATCGTCCTCATCCACTCAGGCACCTTCATCAAGTGTCAGAACCAGGACGACAGTTAATACATCAGGTATAATTATGAACTTTGTCTGGTTTGGTATTTTGCTGTAGATCTGATATTTTAAAATCATCATATTCCACATTGATACAGTAATGTATACAGACCTTTTCAAACCAATTGTGTATTTTGGGTTTATTTGCAAATATGTCATATACATCAAGGATGTTTTAAAAAACTTTTCAGCATGTGCAGGCAGAACATTGGAAGCTAATTTAACGATAAAGTACTCTGGAGGATCCGGGAGAGATGCAGAATATTGCCGCACAACTCGGTTAGCAATCAGTGTGGATGTCACGCCTTCCCTCTTGGTGACACGTTGGGACGTCCTACCGGCAGAATTACCTCACCAGTGTTATGTAGTTTTAGATTTGTTGAATTGTGCCACTCAGGAAATGGATCTTCACTACACACCGACAAAGCATATCCTCATAGAAGCTGGGGATTCTTGTAGAGTACCTGTTCCTGTGGATCGCTGTCCTCTGGCTATATTAACTCAGGTACTGTATTATTTCTTGTTATTTGAAGTTCAAGATTTTATGATGTTGATTTTTCTAGTTTTTTATCATGTAGCTTAAGCTTAAAATTTGTTATTTTTATACTGATTTTGTATCATCTTCAGGGAATCAAAATTTTCCAGATATCTTTATAGTTCTGTTTGTCAATAGTATGTTATTAAACTAAGTCCAATAACAATTATTTTAGTTCAGCTACATCAGCATGAAGAGAACTTATACATTTAATATGTTATTTTTTATATTCAGTCTCCTTAAAAAACTGTACTGTAATTTAGAATTTATATCATTTGAAAATTTTTTTTTTAGATTTATTGGGATAACTTTTAATAGTTGAAAAAAGTATGAAAAAAAACCTGTGTAATTGATTTTCTTTGGGATGAGTTCTGAAGAAAAATTTGATAGCCATATCAAATATTTATTTTTGAGGTTAGGCATCTGTGTGGTTCCCAAGGACTTTTCTGTAAAGGCTAGAGCAGGGATTCCAACAAGGCAAGATATACCAAAGAAATGTTGTCCTCCCTGGCCTAAAGCCAGTTTGTCAATATGTAAGGAACGGACTCGGTTTGTATGATGGTAACCCACGAGTTTAAGCTCTATTGTACCTGTCACAGCCCTTCCAATTCTGAATTTATGTGCCCACTTTGAATCCTTACTAGCACTACACACAATGCCTCCCCGGGCATGTCACTACTAGGACATATTGTTTGTTGCTCTTGACAATTGACAGAATTCTATCTCAATTTATTTGATAGGTACAGTTAATTAGGGGTGAAGTATATCACAGTATTACTTAATTAGAATTGAAGAGACAGTGAAATGGAAGGTTGTTAAAAGGAAAGGAAGCAAGGAAAAAGTGGGCGGAATATTTTGAAACTTTACTGAAAGTTGAGAGTAATAGGGAGGCAGATATAATTGCTATTGCAGGTGTTGAGGTGCCAGTGATGGGAGATGAGAATGAGAGAGAGATTGAAAGAAAGTGAGAAAAGCACTAGATGAAACGAGAGTAGGAAAAGCACCTGGTATGGATGGTGTGAGCAGAGATGTTAAAGGAAGGGGGTGTGACAGTACTTGAATGGTTGGTAAGATTGTTTAATATGTGTTTTATGTTGTCAATGGTACCAGTAGACTGGGTTTGTGTGTGTATTTTACCACTATATAAGGGTAAGGGAGATGTGTATGAGTGTTGTAATTGAAGGGGTATTAATTTGTCGAGTGGGGTTGGAAAAGTGTATGGTAGAGTACTGATTAATAGGATTAAGGAAAAAACAGAGAATGCAATCTTAGAAGTACAGGGTGGTTTTAGAAGAGGTAGGGGATGTATGAATCGGATTTTTACAGTTAGGCAGTTATGCGAGAAATATTTAGCAAAAGGCAAGAAGGTTTATGTTGCGTTTATGGATCTGGAGAAAGCGTATGATAGATTTGATAGGGAAGCGATGTAGCATGTGATGAGGTTATATGGAATTGGTGGTAGGTTGCAAGCAGTGAAAAGTTTCTACAAAGGTAGTAAAGCATGTGTTAGGATAGGAAATGAAGTGAGTGAGTCATTTCGAGTGAGAGTGGGGCTGAGACAATGATGTGTGATGTCACCATTGTTGTTCAACATGTTTGTTGATGAAGTGGTGAGAGAGGTGAATGCTCGAGTGCTTGGACGAGGATTGAAAGTGGTAGATGAGAATGATCGTGAATGGGAGGTAAATCAGTTGTTGTTTGCGGATGATACTGTACTGGTTGCAGACTCAGAAGAGAACCTTGGTTGATTAGTGACGGAGCTTGGAAGGGTATGTGAGAGAAGGAAGTTGAGAGTTAATGTGGGTAAGAGTAAGGTTATGAGATGCATGAGAAGGGAGCGTGGTGTGAGGTTGAATGTCATGTTAAATTGAGAGTTACTTGAGGAGGTGGATCAGTTCAAGTACTTGGGGTCTGTTGTTGCAGCAAATGGTGGAGTGGAACCAGATGTACATTAGAGAGTGAATGAAGGATGCAAAGTGTTGGGGCAGTTAAGGCAGTGATAAAGAATAAAGGGTTAGGCATGAATGCAAAGAGAGTTCTGTATGAGAAAGTGATTGTACCAACTGTGATGTATGGGTCGGAGTTGTGGGGAATGAAAGTGATGGAGAGACTGAAATTGAATGTGTTTGAGATGAATTGTCTGAGGAGTATCGTTGGTGTATCTCAATTAGATAGGGTTAGGAACGAAGTAGTGAGGGTGAGAACGGGTGTAGGAAATGATTTAGCAGCTAGTGTGGATATGAATGTGTTGAGGTGGTTTGGCCATGTTGAGGGAATGGAAAGTGACCGTCTGATAAAGAAGGTAATGAATGCTAGAGTTGATGGGAGAAGTCCAAGAGGAAGGCCAAGGTTTGGGTGGATGGATGGAGTGAATAAAGCTCTGGGTGATAGGAGGATAGATGTGAGAGAGACAAGAGCGTGCTAGAAATAGGAATGAATGGCGAGTGATTGTGACGCAATTCTGGTAGGGCCTGCTGCTTCCTCCGGCGCCCGCCTAGGTGACTGCGGAGGTAGCAGCAGTAGGGGATTCTGCATATGAAGCTTCATATGTGGTGGATAACGGGGGAGAGTGGGCTGTGGTACCCTAGCAGTACCAGCCAAACTTGGCTGAATCCCTTGTCAGGCTGGGAAGAGCGGAGAGAGGAAAGTTCTCCTTATACACATAGAGTTCATGCCTTGCAGAGTGATGCACTGAGGCTAAGGCAGGGAAGCCAATAATTCTTTGGTAAATAATTTTGTTTTTGATTCCCTGTTCTAGCCTTTACTACAGAAGAGTCCTTTGAACCTCACAGAACCTCACCCAAATATGCTGACAAGCTTTTCATTCGTCAATACCCCTTTATTCATCATTACCCATTAAAACAACAATGGGTTTGTTAAATTATCATGAATATCCTACTATCAGTTAATTTGTCCAGTAACCCAAAAACGGTATTTTCAAAATTGAATAAGTTATCTCCTTTTTTATCTTGCCCAGTTTACACAGATGTCACATTGTAAAGTATTGAAATAGGATTTTTACCATAACCATAGCTATAGTATACAATTTATTTTGCAGGGTGAAAAAGAGGGAGGAAGTGGCTTGAGCTGGTCATCAGTTTTGGGCAATCATGTAGCATCCTTAGTAGAATTGAGGTGGACCCAAGGGCCTAATGACACTCCAGGGAGAGCTTCCTTAAATGGGATCACTTTCCCTCCTCCCACACATGATTTGATAACAATGGCTCCAATCCACTGGGGTAAGTGGCATTGTAAATATTACTTTTTATTTTAAAATAATTTGATAAGTAGGTACCGCTTACTGCATGTCATCTCAACAGATCGTTGTCATCATTATACAGTAGATTAGTTTATTGAGTCCAAGAAGTGAAAATTTGAACTGGATAGATAAATAGGTAAATTTGTTGTAACAAAAGAATTTAAATCTCTGCATGTTGAGTTGCAAGATGTTAGTCCACTTATCATATCCAAATCACTGCTTTTTTTAAGTTTCTTGGGTATCTCTTGGAAAAGTTTTGTATTTCAGGGGTGATTTTTTGGTATTTGTACTTTGTCCGTGAAGTGATGTAAGAAGATTCACCCCATTAAGGGATACACATGAAAATTTTGCAGTAGGGCCAGTTTTCCAAGACTTCCAAATTTTTTTATCTGGAGTGGAAAACAAAATTCTTTTTACTTTGGAGAAGATGAGAATATTTATATAGTTGAAATGCACTTATTATTTAAGTGCTTGCAAAGGAAGTATGAGGAATTGGTTTATGTACTTTTATAGATTAACACAGCGTCTCAGAAATTTTATGTATACTCGTTAAGAGTTTCTTCAGAACATGATTTACAGGCTATTTCAAACAGAGCAGCATGGGAGATCTAAAATATTCCAATTATGATAAGTAAGGTAAGGTTCGTATGTTGAATGGAACTGTTGCCATTTATTTTCATTCCTTTTGCTAATTTTTTTTATCCATTAGTGTAGATGTAGTATTTCAGGATAATGATGCATTATATATTGCTAGATGTTCAATTTTTGCTTTTCAATCATGCTGGAAATTTACATACTACTTTGAGTAGTTGAGTGAAAAAAAAAATTTTCATGTATGATTTGGCTTATTTCCCTTTGGATATACAGGAAGTGTACTGGATATGCAGCCAATCTGACATTTGCAAATATATTAATCTTAATTAGAGGGCAGATTCTGTGTTACAGAGAATCTGAATCCAGTATAGTACAGTAATCATTTGTATAATATCCTCATTTAACATTTACGCTAGCTAAGGCAATGGAATTTGAAATTTTAGTACTAGTTTAGCAAACAGAGGATTACAGTTATTGCAAGGGGTGCAAAATTACATAGATAAGGATGGGAAATGGTCAGACTCTAATACTAGCCTAATTAGACTTGGACTAGGTTGTGGGTTAAGACCTTTACAAGTCCTTCATGTAGTCATAATAGTGTTATGAGCTTCCTGTATGTACGAGTAATAGTACTAAGGTAAAAGTTGGACTCACACTGGACTACTAAAAGTTACATTGTACATACAAATACCTTTCCATCAAAGTGCCTACATTTATGGTTCGGACAAATCCTACTGACGTCCTTAACACATCTACAAATGTTATTCTTAGGCTATCTCATACTTTTTGTTGGATATGCCTTTGGGTTTTTACAGCATGTTTACATGAGCTAATTACTGTACTGTATATTCATCTATAATTGAAATTGCAATTTTTTAACCATATTCTTTAGATAGTGTCTATTGCTTATTTTATTGAAAACTTTTATTTTTGTCAAGTAAATTAACTTTGTTTTGAGAATTATAATTTAGAATTTAACAAGATTATTGCCCAAGGCTATAGAATTACAATGTTCATACTTGAGAACTTCTGTATTTTTACTACTGTCATGACATTTGTTTATTTTGGTAATCCAGGAACTGCACTACTCCCTATCTTCATTTCATAACGAAAGGGTTATTACCTCTTACAAGGCTCATTTTGATGTCTGAGACCCAACATACCTACTGTATATTATGCTTTAAACTTAATACTTGGCTGTTGAATTGGTATATAAAGCAATGGAATAACATGTAAAGAAGTTGCAGACAGGTGTATTGGTCCAAAGGCTGATTGATACACAGTTATCAAAGATTGAGAGCTTTTGGGAGTGTGACGAGAAGTGGAAAAGCACATGGTCTGAATGGTGTTTATGTATGGAAAGAGGAAGACAAAGAAAAGTTGAGAAGTCTTGAATATTATTAGGACCAAATGGGGTTTCAGGCCGAAAGGGATCAAAGCTGGAGCTGTAGTGGAGGAATTCATTTCTTGCCTGGTCTTGTAATGGGAAATTCTCGTATAAAATGGTCAGTGATGATAAGGGACATTCAAAAGGGGAGTGCAGTAAATGTATAGTTGGAGTTAAAGTTTAAAAGATCTGGTATGTTTGAAATTGAATTATAAAAAAGGAATTCAAAGTGTATGATGATAGGACTTATAATTAATATGTAGACAGTTTTAGGAATTTGTGATTGCAACTGAATATCTGAAGGGAGTATGCCTTTTGAATGATAACAAAATAGATACTGGTGTTTAGACATGTCTAAACACAATATACAGTATTTCTGTAGCTTGGTTGTAGTTAGTGTTGGTAAGGAGATGATGTTTGTAAACAATATACTGTAGGTGGAAATACTGTAAGAAGGCAAGTAAAATAGAATGTAAGGAAAAGGGAAGAAACATATAGACTGAAGAGGAGAAAACAAAGAATTGGACCCTGAAAATTGCATGATGACAGGAAAGATGGAGTTCTAAGCCTCCGCATGAAAATTTACCAGATTTGAGCTTTTGGTTTGCGGCAGAAATGAAGATAGAAAGCTTTAACATGACCCCGGAATGTTGAGTGGAAGCTATTTTTTTAGATGTGCAAGTCAACGGTGAGGATGTGGTTGGAGGTACCGAAAACAGCGCTTTAGTTGGGCAGACCCTTGAACTGAGTGTCGGTGTCACAAATACTAGTGGGGCTCCTCTCCCTCCCCTGAGTTTACGACTCACTGCTTTTCAAGATCATCAGAATGGCCATTTCAACTATCGATTAGATGCTAAGATGAGCATCACTGGAGCACCAAAACTCACTACTCCACAGGTATGCATAAAATCACCAATGTTATTTGATTGTTCCTTGAATGTTTGAATGATTTTTACTGGTAAGTCTGTGGTTTAATCTATGCTTTTGCATATGAAAAGTAAATCAAAGTAAGTTATCCCTTTTCAATTTTAGAGGAATAATCAAATAATAAGACAAAATAGATAATATAACTTGATTATATCATCGTCATTCGTTATTGAAGCTAAGAAACAAAAAGATCTTAAATTTTCATGACATTACTCTACGTGAATTACACTTATTTTTTGCAATTCAAATGCAAATTACATTATAGTTGGCCGAGGGAGAAGAGTTTCGACATCAATGTGGGCTGGTATTCTTCACTGCTGGTGTGTATAAAGTAGAGGTAACTTGCTCACCAGCTGCAGCAGTGGCACAAACTTCATTTTATGAAAACATCACCCCAGCGCATCAACATGCTTGGAAGTTTGCACCGCCATTGGAGATAACAGTTACTGATGCTTGATGTAGATAATACACCCAAGCAATAAATTTCCTGCCTTAAACAAATACTGTATTGGCAATAGAAGTTTTAGTTTATGACTACATTGGAAAGTTGTAAATAATGTGATCATAGCCATGACTAGAATGCATGCGGATGTACTTCATGTCATATTTGTATGCCATGACATCTATCCACAGTAATTCTGATTATTTGTGAAAAAAAGACATTCTTTATAGTTTCGGATCTATCATAAAAAAACATTGTTTTCAATGTGTTATTTGTATTTTGTATATTTTTGTGAGATTTTTCTTTAGTCCTCTGTACATTGCAGTATTTTCCAGGATTCACAAGTTTTCAGTATTATGGAATTTGTCTTCCTTGAGGAAATATAACAAAATAATTTGTGTGCGAGTGTTAGTATTAGCTTGTGTAGGTTAACGAGAGATTTCTACTCTGTGACATTTTCATAACCTATAAAAGTATAAAGTAATATTGAAATGATAATTATGACTTCCTTGAAGACAGTATCATGCATAAGAAGAATAATGGGTGACTTAAATTTTCCTGTGATTTGTTGGCAGATAGTGTTATGCATTATTACCGTAATTTTAAAGACAGAGCAGTAATAATGGTGGTAGTAATGTGAGATGAATAATAATCTTGAAGATTAACAGAAGTCAGGATCTATATACAATGCAATGTTGTGTGGAAGTGGTGAATTTCTGGGTGGTCAGTTAAATCAGTCCTTTATAACATTCATGAGTAGAATGCAGAATTCTGTGCATTCTTCTGTACCTTTAATCTCATTTTTAAAGATTACTCAGAAAATCTTAACAAATGATTTATGCGTCAATCAAGTTTTATTGTTTTCAATATTTTTATAAAAATATTTGCTTGTTTTCAGAAGAAACTTTAAGTAAATGATACTGCCCTCAAGTTAGCCTTTGCCAACAAAAGTGCATGAATATTTTACTGGAAAAGGATTTTTGACTAGACTTATTTTCCTCTGGTGTATGTATGTGTGTATAGTTGTACAGAACTAACTACTACATTATTGCGCTAAAATGCATGGTTGTACTGGCATATTTATTTCCATGCCATGATTAGCTTCTGTGCCAAGAGGTGCACTTTGAATATTCACCATATTAGTGATGAAATTAATTTTGACTATGTCAAGTCAGAAAATAGGCTTTAAAATTGTATGGCCAGAAAGGCTAACTATTGAGAATTAGTTATATTTATGTATAAATATATATAGTCATGGAATATGATTTAAATTTATGGGAATTCTGATGAAATATATGTATATAATTGGTTAGATTTTTTATCAGATATGGGCCCCCTTTTTGAGAATATAGATTTCTTTTGGTTACAATTTTATATGCAAATCTAAATACAGCAAGTGCATTATTACAACCAAAGTACTACAGAGTATGTGTATATACCTATATATATATTCAGTATATATATTTAGAAAAAACAAATCTATAGTAATAATCCTTGATAAAACTTTGACTTGTACATGAGCACAACATTTGTGCAATTCTAAACTATGTGATATGTAAAATTTGCGTGTACGATATTGTAAAAAGTGATTGCACAATGATCCTTTAGTTGAAAGAAATTTTTGCAAGTTAGTCTATTACTTAGTAGGTGATTTCCTTTATTTTTACTTTACTTGATTCTTAAATTTCTTTTAAAAGTAGAACTGAAATTTTTTTAAAAGAAAGGAAGATGATTCCTATTTACAGGAGCAGTCACATGAAGTTAATCTCCATACTTGTTACCTCTAAGCAGTAGTCTGATTAAAATTGTGTGTGTGTGCAATGAGATGAACAGTTGCCTTTATAGATGGTAATTTTGGTGAACCATAAGTGCATTTCAGATAGTTGTGGTTGAAATCGCCTGTAATCAGGGTTTTGCGATGCAAGATTGTGGAAGAAGCAGATGATACCAGTTTCTCTGAAACCTAAAAAGTTCTGTGTGAAATGCATAGTTGTTTCGAAAATCAAGGATTTACTCCAATGTTCCCCTAAGACATGAGTGATATGTTTATCATGAAAGAGATCTTTGTAATACCTAATACTGTATTACTTTTCATAAATCCTGATAATCATTTTGCTGGTACCATGATTGATATATTTGGATTAACTTTTTTTTTTTTTTTTTTTTTTTGCTCCTCAATTTTCTAGAATATTTTTGGTGTGTTGTTTAGGGTAATCAACAGTTATGATTTATGGTGTATGATAATTTCTCTCTCTCTGTAATTTCCTAATACTGTACAGTAGTGTACTCTATACAGAATCATTTTTCTATCTAGTTGAGTGATAGTGTTTTTCTCGGTAGAACATCAGAGATCTCTCTTAGCATATATAGAAGCACTTGTTTGCCCAAGAGAAAATTTTATTTCCAATAAGTTTTATAAAATTGGATGATAATACGAAGGGGCGCTTTTCTCGAATTTCGCAATATCCATTTCTTTTAGAAATTTGCCTTTATACTCTTGCCGAGTAATTAACTCCTAATTGTTTTAAAATTTAGTTTTCTTAAGTAACTTTTTTCGTAACCTCTGTTGGAAAATGTGCCTATTTTTTATTTTTCTCCGTGCTGGGAGTTTATCTGGTTTATGTGAGGCGTATAATTGTTGTGGTGCATATATTTTCCTTTAGGTCAATCTCAGACATTTTTTTTGTCAATTTAAAAACTCTATAGTTATTTTGAATTTTCATAGTCCAACTTTCCTGAGATTCTGTCCAGAAAAAATCTTTGCTGACTTTGTTTCTAAACACTGTATTGTTTTAAGAGACCTGAGACATTGCAGATAATGCTAAAGGTTGTTTGAGAGATCCTTGGATCAACAACTGCATTGCTTTCTGGTAGTTTCTTTTGGTTTCTTCTGGACTCTTTGAGGTTAACAGCTTCACTTTCCTCAAAATTATTAATGTGCGTGAGAGAGACTAAGAGATTTGAAATGTTATTCAGTTGTATTATTAAGATTCATTTGATATGTAATACGAATATTTATAATATATACTTTTCATAGAACTGCTTAAAAAATCTCAATTATATTAAGTACTATTTGTGGTTGAAATAAAATAGGAATTTTTATTCATAACTCGTTGATATCTTGTTTCAGAAAATTTAGATCTTCCA
>NC_090743.1:110256143-110283643 GCF_036898095.1 Palaemon carinicauda | reverse complement strand
ACGGTTTTCCTCATTCTCCTTTGGTGAGAGAAGCGCCTCTCTGTCGTTGCTGTCAAAGGCAACAGCTTGGCCTTCAATACGATCTTCCAACTGAAGGATTATAGACCTGTATGCTTCCTGGGAGTTGTCTGTGCTCATGAAGAGCTTTGTGCTGTCTTGCCCACCCCATGATCTTGGGTCCTGGAGTGGGACGTGACTTTACCCGTACTCTTATTGACCCTTTGAGGAGGTTGTCAGACAGGTATCCGACTCTCAAGACTGTCTTTCTGCTAGTTTAGCATCGGCAAAGAGAGTTGGCGAGTTGCACGCTCGGTCTTATGTTATCACCCATTCCAAGGCGTAGAAGTAGGTCTCCTTCAGTTTTGTGCTGGATTTTGTGGCCAGAATCCAAAACCCGGTGTTACGGGATTGAGAGGAGATGGTCTTGTGTCCTGTGAGGGCTCTGCAGTAGCGCTATCTGATAAGGACCCGACACCTCAGGCCTGAGTATTGGAGGTTTTTCCTTGTAAGATTTATGTTACTTGTATGAAAATGATACATTTATTTTATAGTTCTTATATTGGTGATTGTAATTTTCTTGTCATTTTTAAATCTGTATCTTTCATTGGCCTTTAAATTGTCGCATAGATATCTTTTTGTTTCAGTTTTATGCAATGTCCTACACCTAGTAGTGAACTACTATGCATTTCTTGGCCGTGTCCAATTGATTTTCATTGACAAAATCCTACCAAAACATCGGATATGGGTCATCTGTTGGAAATAGGTATTTGAAGCCACAGCCTAATTGGCAAAAATATGCAACAATTTCTAATGTGAATAATAAAGGCACTTACCAGAGTAAATCTAAGAAATTGAAAGGGTAACTTAGTTAAATTTAGACGCACCCAGAGAGAGACTATGTAGACGTATTACTGAAGGCCCTCCCACTCATTGATTCTCGACTGTAGTATGACGTAGTTACTAGAAACTCCAGTCGTTTAGCCACTTTATGAATGAAGAGACACAAATAGCTACCCTGTACACTTCTCTCTCTCTCTCTCTCAATAGTATATATATATATATATATATATATATATATATATATATATATATTCACACACATATATATATATATATATATATATATATATATATTCACACACACATATATATATATATATATATATATATATATATATATATATTCACACACACACATATATATATATATATATATATATACATATATATATATATATATATATATATATATATATATATATATATATATATATATATATATATAAGGAGATCAGTAGAATAGGTAAATTGTTAAATATGATTGATGAAACTAGTCAGTGGGATAGTTTGCAGTCAAGAAAAAATCTGTCATCTCCTATTCTTATGGTGAAAATTTAGAAATACATTAATATCAACAAAAGCAGTCTTGCAGCCACGAGGACAATTTGCCAGGCCTGCCATAAGTGAAGCATCAGACAGCAGTCACGTCGAACAGATTGGCATTGACGTATGAATGCTCTACTGTCTTCCTTCTGTTATCGGCGTGTTTACTATTGTGAATGGAAAGTTTACTGAGTGCCTCTCTCTATCTACCTCTGTATTTTCATACCTACCTCTTTCTCTTTCATACCTCTCTCCTCTCTAACAAATAAGATCTTAGTTTACGAATGAAATTACCATGATGATATCGCTAGTTGTGGTGAGCATTTCCATGTTTCAGGTGGTAGCCAACAAGAAATTTAATGAAAAACACAGCATTCTATAACACTAGCGGATCTCTCTCTCTCTCTCTCTCTCTCTCTCTCTCTCTCTCTCACACAAATGAAATTTGTTTCTTTACAAAGTTTCAATTAAATGCTATATAAAGAATAGATTCAATTAATAACAGCAATTGTCGTTTGTTTTCATTTTGGTTCCGCCGTCTCCTTTAAGCGTTCCATGTCCTTTAGTATCGTAGAAATTGTAGAATGCGCAAAGCTCATACCACTTGGAATTAAATGAGTTTTCGTTCCACCTTCATGTTGTTTTATTCCTTATTTAGTTTAAATGTAATTGATTATCTTCGCTTCTTAGCAGATCCTGAAGGAGTTACACTCTTCCTTTTCTCTCACAATTTGAATAAAATACGGAATACGTACTCGCCTGAGAATAAAATCACACGATTGAACGCTACAAGATATTGGAAAGAACACATGATGCTGAGAGAGCTACTGCCTATTGACAGTATTGAGTACTGATTTGATAGGTTCGCTGCCAGTTGCCTCCGCCCAACATATCGAGCCCCCTCTCTACCCAAGCTTGGACGAAGGAGAGCCAGACAATGGCTGCTAATGACTCGGCTGGTTGCCCTATAGGCTTCTCCTTAGAGCTGATAAGGAAGGTGAAGTTGAAGCCATTAAAGGAATTAACGAGTTTGAGTGGGACTCGAACCCCAGTTTGGCAATCATCAGGCAAGGACATTACTAATAGGCCACCCAAAGTGGAAGGTGATTTTAAGTAGAGAGCTAGTTTGTCATGGATGTTGAAGAACTTTGCAGAAATTTTGAAAATAAACAGCTCTACAACAGAACTAATTACTAAGAATATAGATGAAATTTTAGTTCTTTGTAACCTATTTGGACATCAGCAGAGAGTGAGGCACTCACATATTGGTCATAAGTGGTCATAGAATTAAATCATGATTGTATCTGCATGCCAACTGTATTTGTAACATTGATATTGTTTACCCATTATTGGACATTAAGATTTTTCTTTATTTTTGCTTTAAAAATACTTTATTGTATAATTAGTTTAGTTTACTCATATATTAACCTGACCCAGACTCTGCAATACTGATATAGAGTAATGCTCATATAATTTTTTTTTATCATAGTTTGTTAGAATATTGTAAATATGATCATACAGAAAGAATTCACCTTGGGTTCATTTGCTTATTGGGTTCCCTTGCTTATAACTAAAACAAGGGATGGTGCCCATAACTTGTCATTGATTCAATGTGGCTTACTTATTTGGCTGAAAGTTTGTAACCCGATAGTAAGTCTGTATGCTATACTCAGCCATAGACCGGCAATCACTACATCTTTGGCACTGGGAGGTCCAAGAAAGAGGTGTCAAGGAACACAGCCTCTTTCTAATGCGTAAGTTAATGCTGGTAGGACCATCTGATTAAATACTTTACTGTTTAGAGAAAGTGGTATTTTACCTTTCATTTTGTCTACCAAAAGGTTTCCATACCATGCTTATCTTTCTTTTAATTTTAGTTACGTGCCTATCCTAAGTACGTGTCATTCATTAATAATCTCTAGAGCTTTGTCCGTAACCCTTATTTGTCGTCTCTGCATTTTCATTGACCATTATCTTAGTTTTACTCATATTGATTTTCAGTCCTACATTTCTGCTTTGTCTATTCAAATCTTATATCATATTTTGCAATTCCTCTTATGATTCACTAAGCAGAACTATGTAATTGGCAAATCCTAAGTTGTTAAGGTATTCCCCATTAATGTTAATTCCTACATTTTCCCAATCAAAATTCTTAAAAACTACTAGGCACGCTGCAGATAATTCAAGAGAACTTGGGTCTACCTGTCTAACTCCTTTCTCAATTGGAATTTTCTCACTATATTTATATAGTTTTAGGATTGCTGTACTTTCTGTATAGATATCTTCAAGTGTTCTAACATAAGTATATGTCATCTATTCCTTGCTTTTGAAGGTTTGTCATTACTGCTGAAGTTTTGACAGTCAAAAGCTTTCTCATAGTCTATAAATGACCTACCATACTAAGATGATTTTTCCATTAGCCCACTAATTACATGTTTATGGTCAGTAGTTGAATGCACTCCTCTAAAACCTGCCTACTCTCTCGCTTGATTAAAGTTTATTTGTCTTTCTATTTGGCCTAATAAGCTCTTTCTGAATATTCTATATATTTCTTATAGTAAATATTTTGGGCAGATGAGAAATGTCAAGCGATATGTTTGACATTTCTTAAGCTCACGGGTCATCCTCAATGAAGGAAGGCTTTCCTCTTCCTTGTTCTGGAGTTTGCATCCAAGAGACAGTTCCTAGCCCAGCAAAACTCCAATCTTATCCTTCTTCATTGCTTCCGTAAGAGATCTCGTGTCCCCTTTCAGAACACCAGACTCTTTCCTACATGGAGAGTATAAATGAAAATATACAAGAAATTGCTTCTTCTCACTAATGCACCTTCAGTCTTGCTGATCTAATGAGAATTGGAAGTATCACCCTAGTTCAAAGACATAAAGTCAAGAAGATCAGATTTACCCTAATCTTCAGGAAGAACCTATCAGTGGCGCTAGTTCTGAAGATGGGAGTCTGGTATGACTCACAACGTTTTGTCGCCTACTACCCGTGGGAGTTTACCAACTGGTCCCTGGATAACCTTATCTTTGGATCTGCAGTAGTTACTCAACAAACATAGCTCTCCACAGGACAAGTAGCATCTTGTCTTAAAATAATGGTTACAACATAACTCTAGGAGATAAAATGTCTAGTCATTCTCTTCTTTAGGGTGAAGCAGTTGCTCCTTTATATGCTGGATAGGATGTTAGAGGCAGGCGAACTCCACAGCTGATTCTTTATAGACATGGTTTGTATTGAAGGATCTTCTTCTAGACGTGGGGAAGGATTGGGGGAAATATATGCAACCCCTTTTTCATAGTGACCATACATCAAGACACCATATCCTTATAGCTCTAGGTTCTTCCACAACAACCTACCAGTCTCCTGGTAGGGACCTAGTCTAACACCTGCTACATCTTCATACTCAGGTAGTTAGGAAATTGACAGTTGACAAACTTTTGATCCCACATAGCTTGGAAATTGGCAGAGCATGATGACTTTCACTCCCCTATTTTTTAAATATTGACAGGAGTGATGACTCTCACTCCCATATTGATAAGAAATTAACGAGTGATGACTTGTGCTCCAATATTGTTAAAAAATTGACAGGAGTGATGATTTTCACTCCCATATAGTTAGGAAATTGACAAGAGTGATGAATTTTGCTCTTATAGTGTTCGAAAATTGACACGAGTGATGACTTTACTCCCATGGAGAGATGACTTTCATTCCCATACTGTTAGAAAATTGACAGGGATGATAACTTTAACTCCTATGTTGTTAGGAAATTGACATGAGGGATTACTTTCACTCTTAAATAGTAAGGAAATTGACAGGAGTAATGACTTTCACTCTCCTATTTTTAGGAAATTTACAGGAGTGATGAATTTCACTCCCATATTTCTAGGAAATTGTCAAAAATGATGACTTTCCCTTCCATATTTTTAGGAAATTGACAAAGTCATGACTTTCACTCCCATAGTTATGAAATTGACCAAAGTGATGACCTTCCCCCAATAGTTAGGAAATTGATAGGAGTGATGAGTCACTCCCATATTGTTAGGAAATTGACGAGCGATGACTTGTGCTCCCATATTGTTAGAAATTGACTGGAGTGATGACTTTTAACTCACATATTGTTAGAAAATTGACTGGAGTAATGACTTCCACTTCCATATAGTTAGAAAATTGTGAGGAGTAATGATTCTCACTCCAATATTGTTAGGAGATTGACAGGATTGAGGAATTTTACTCCCATATTGATAGGGATTTGACGAGAGTGGTGATTTTTAACCACATAGTTAGGATATTGACATGAGTGATGATTTTCACTTCCATATTGTTTAGAAATTATCAGGAATGATGACTTTTGTTCCCATATAGTTAGGAAATTGACTGGAGTGATGACTTCCACTCCCATGAACTGATGACTTTCACTCCCATACTGTTAGGAAGTTGAGTGGAATGATGACTTTCACTACCACACTGTTAGGAAATTGACAGAAGTGATGGTGGCTTTAGCTTCCATATTGTTAGAAAATTCACAAGTGATAACTTTCACTTACATATTGTTATGAAATTGACAGGGATGATGACTTTTGCTACCATATTGTCAGGAAAGTGACAGGAGTGATGGCTTTCATTCCTATGTTGTTAGGAAATTTACAGGTGTGATGATATTCTCTCCCATATTGTTAGGAATTTGACAGGACTGATGACTTTCACTCACATAATTTTAGGGAATTGACAGAGGTGATGACTTTCATTCCCAATATTGTTAGGAAATTGAAAAGAGTAATGAATGTCACTCCCATATTTTTAGGAAATTGACAGGAGTTAGGATGTTTACTCCCATATTGTTATTAAGTTGACAAGGAGTGACGACTTTCACTCGCATATTGTTAGGAAATTGACATGAGTGATGACTTTCACTTCCATATCATTAGGTAATTGAAAGGAATGATGAATTTCACTAACATGTTGTTAGAAAATTGGCAGGAGTGATGACTTTGACTCCCATGTTTGGTTATTGACAGGAGTGGTGTCTTTCACTCCCATATTAGTAGGAAATTGACTGGAGCGATGACACTCCTTTATTGATAGGAAATTGACAAGTGATGAATTTTGCTCCTATATTGTTTGAGAATTAACAGGAGTGGATGCGTTTGCTCTCATATAGTTAGTAAATTGATCAGAGTGATAACTTTCACTCCCATAATGTTTAGATATTTGCTGGAGTGATGACTTTTGCTCTCATATAGACAAAAAATTGACAAAAGTAATAACTTTCACTTATATAGTGTTAGGAAATTTACATGAGTGATAACTTTCACTTTTATTTTGTTAGGATATTGTCAGGAATGATGAATTTCACTCCCCCATTGCTATAAAATTGACAGGAGTGATATCTTTTGTTCCCATATTGTTAGGGAATTGACATGAAAGGTAACTTTCACTCCCATATAGTTAGGAAATTAAGAGGAGTGATGACATTTGTTCCCATATTGTTAGGAAATTGACAGGAGTGATGACTTTCACTTCTATATTGTTTGGAAGTTGGCAGGACTGGTGACTTTTGTTCCCCTATAGTTAGGGAATTGACAGAAGTGAAGATTTTCACTCCCATATTGGTAGGATATTGACCAGCAGTAATGACTTTTCTCTTGACGGGAGTGATGATTTTCTCTTCTATATTGTTAGAAAATACTGTCTTAGAAGTGTACTGTGGGAGGAAGAGGGTCAGACCCCAAGGGGTCCTCTACACACACTTAGCACCACTCCTTTTACCACTAAAAGTGACCTCATCTGTCGAAAGCACTTTTTTCCACTGATCTGAGTCCTAGGTCAAGTACTTCATAGCAAAAGTAATACTCTTCTGCTTTTGTTTTTCAGTTAATAAGGGATTTTTCAAGGCCTTGTAGGACCTTAGAAAAAGGTCATCAAGTATGCGCTTTTGCACTGTTCTTAAAGAGACGTTACCAAGCACTCTAGCGTTTTGTCCTTGATTTCACGTGCCGTTAATGAAGGGTCTTTCTTAGGCTGATGATGGATTAGCCTCAAAGTGCATGGTTTTATCTTACGTGGTTTACCAGTCCGAGGTTTCGGAGTGGGGATGGTCTTGGCCACTCCTTCCTTGTACCGGATAACCAATCGATAAACAGATTGTCTTAAAATACCCTTTTGTTCACTAATTTGCTGCACTAATATACCTAGCTTATGCAAGTTACCTATAGAGGACATTTCCTCTGTCCAAATAACCTTCCTCGAGCTCATACCAAATAAACTACAGCACCTGAAACTTGAAATGAATGCGGTAAAAAAAAAGATGGCAAGGCGCGGAGCAAAAAAAATCACAAAACCTTTCGTGACAAGCGTGAGTGAGCAACTGAGTGGCTTTTCTAATGTTTCATATGAGGGGTGCCAACTAATACGATACTCTGTAGCGATGACTCAACTTATCTCAGCCTTTTACCGTATTTAGAGGGTACTGTAAAAAAGCGTGATATTTCAAGTCAGAACCTCATATTTGCCTTCAACTACCATGGGTACTATAGGTAGGAAATTGACAGGAGTGATGACTTTTGCTCCCATATAGTTATGAAATTGACAGGAATGATGACGTTCACTCCCACATTGTAAAAAAACTGACAGGAATGTTGACTTTTGTTCCCATATTATTAAGAAATTCATTAGTTTTAACTTTCACTCCTATAATTTTAGTAAATTGACAAGAGTGATGACTTTGTCTCCCATATTGTTAGGAAATTAACATGTGTGATAACTTTCACTCCTGTATAGTTAGGAAATTGAGAGGAGCGATATCATTTGCTCCCATACAGTTAGGGAATTGACAGGAGTGAGGACTTTCACTACCATAGTGATAGGAAGTTAATAGGACTGATGACTTTTGCTCCCATATAATAAGGAAATCGACAGGAGTAATAACTTTCACTCCCTTATAGTTAGGGAGTTGACAGGAGTGATGACTTTTGCTCCCATATAGTTAGCAAATTGACAGGAGTGACGACTTTCACTCCCATATTGATAGGAAATGACAGGAGCGATAGCTTTCACTCTCATATAGTTAGAAAATTTAAAGGGTTGATGACTTTTGTTTCCCTATAGTTAGGGAATTTACAGAAGTGATGTCTATCACTCCCATATTGTTAAGAAATTGATAGGAATGATGACTTTTGCTCCCATAAAGTTAGGAAATTGACAGGAGCATGACTTTCACTCCCCATATAGTTGAGAAATTGACAGGAGTGATGACATGCTTCCATGTAGTTAGGGAATTTAAAGGAGTGATGACTTTTGCTTCCATATAGTTAGGAAATTGACAATAGTGATGACTTTTGCTCCCATATTGTTAGGAAATTGACAGCAGTGAGGACTTTCACTCCCATATTTAGGGAAAGGACAGGATTAATGACTTTCACTCCCATAATGTTAGAAAATTGACACGAGTGATGACTGTCTCCCATATTGTTAGGAAATTAACAACTTTCACTCTCATATAGTTAGAAAATTGATGGGAGTGATGAAATTTGCTCCTGTATAGTTAAGGAATTGCCAGGCGTGATGAAATTCACTCCCATAGTGTTAGGAAGTTGACAGGAATGAGGACTTTTGCTCACACATATAGTAAGGAAATTGACAGGAGTGATAACTTTCACTCCCATATAATTAAGGAATTGACAGGAGTGATGACTTTCCCTCATATAGTTAGTAAATTGACAGGAGTGATGACTTTCACCCCCATATTGGTAGGAAATAACAGGAGTCATTACTTTCACTCTCATATTGTTAAAAAAATTGAAAGGGGTGATGACTTTAGTTCCCCTATAGCTAGGGAATTGACAGTAGTAATGACTATCACTCCCATATTGTTAGGAAATTGACAGGAATGATGACTTTCATTCCCATATAGTTAAGAAATTGACAGGAGTGATGACTTATGCTCCCATATTTTTAGGAAATTAACATGCGTGATGACTTTCATTCCCATATAGGTACGAAATTGACAGGGGTGATAACTTTCACTCCCATATAGTTACAAAATTGACAGGAGTGATGATTTTTGCTCTCATATAGTTATGAAATTGACAGGAATGATTGCTTTCACTTCCACATTGTTAGGAAGTTGGGAGTACTGGTGACTTTTGCTACCATATAGTTATAAAATCAACAGGAGTGATAAATTTCCCTCCCATATAGTAAGGGACTTGACAGGAGTGTTGACTTTTCCTCCCATATAGTTAGAAAATTGACAGGAATGATTACTTTAACTCTCATATTGATAGGAAATTGACAGGAGTGATAACTTTCACTTCCATTTTGTTAGGAAATTGACAGGGGTGATGACTTTTGTTCTCCTGTATTTAGGAAATTAACCTGATTGATTACTTATTCTCCCATGTAATAAGGGAATTGACAGGAGTGATGACTTCCTGTTCTCCTGTATTTAGGAAATTAACCTGACTGATTACTTATTCTCCCATGTAATAAGGGAATTGACAGGAGTGATGACTTCCTTTCCCATATTCTTATGGAAATGACAGGAGTGGTGACTCACTCTTATAGTATTAGGAAATTGACAAGAGTGATGACGTTCACTTCCATTTTGTTAGGAAATTGACAGGAATGATGACTCATTCCATATTGTTAAGAAATTGAAGGAAGTGATGACTTTTCCCCCATATTAGGAAATTGACAGGAGTGGTGGATTTTGTTTCCATATTGTTAGGAAATGGACAGGATTGATGGATTTTTCTCCAATATTATTAGGAAAGTGGCAGGAGTGATGACTTATACTCCTATATTTTTATGAAGTTGACAGGAGTGATGACTTTCATTCCATTATTGGTAGGAAATTGAAGGGGTGGGGATGACTTTTGCTCCCATGTTGTTAGGAGATTGACAGGAGTGATAACTTGCACTCCCATATAGTCAGAAAATTGACAGGAATGATGACTTGTTCTCATATTAATAGGAGATTGAAAGGAGTGATGACTTTTCCCATATTAGGAAATTGAAAGGAGTGATATCTTTCACTCCCATGTAGTTAGTAAATTAAAAGTAGTGATGACTTTCACTCCCATATTGTGAAAAATTGGCCAGGAGTGACAACTTTTTCTCCCATATTGTTGGGAAATTGACAGGAGTTATAACTTTCACTTCCATATAGCTAGGAAATTGACAGGGGTGATGACTTTTGCTCCCATATTGTTAAGAAATTGACAGAGGTAATGACTTTTGCTCCCATATTGTTAGGAAATTGACAGGAGTGATAACTTTCACGGGGCGATGACTTTTGCTCCCATATTGTTAAGAAATTGACAGAAGTGATAACTTTCACTCCCGTATAGTGAGGAAATTGACAGGGGTGATGACATTTGCTCCCATATTGTTATTAAATTGACAGGAGTGATAACTTTTACTCCCACATAGTTAGGAAATTGAGTGGTGATGACTTTTCCTCTCAAATTGTTAGGAAATTGACAGGAGTGATAACTTTCATGGGGCGATGACTTTTGCTCCCATATTATTAGGAAATTGACAGAAGTGATGACTTTTGCTCCCATATATTCAGGAAATTGACAGGAGGTATGACTTTTGCTCCCATATTATCAAGAAATTGACAGGAGTAATAAGTTTCACTCCCATATAGTAAGGAAATCGACAGTGATGACTTTCGCTCCCATATTATTAGGAAATTGACAGAAGTGATGACTTTTGCTCCCATATATTCAGGAAATTGACAGGAGTGATGACTTTTGCTCCCATATTATTGAGAAATTGACAGGAGTGATAAGTTTCACTCCCATATAGTAAGGAAATTGACAGTGATGACTTTAGCTCCCTATAGTTAGGAAATTGACAGGAATGATGACTTTCAATCTCATACAGGACCAAAGAACATTGACATTTCCCTGGGCAGTTAACCAGTCAATTTGGTTTTAGGGACTTCTCTCCTACTAAGAGTTTCCCCACTAAAGGTTGAATGTTTGTAGAGTATTATGTGCAGGCATGAATTGCAAAATATTTTAATCACATTTCCTTAAATATAAACCCGAGAACCTTAGGTTACATAGTCAGCTCCAACAACCCTGCAAGTCCCAGGTCAAAGGGAAGGTAGCCTACTCGCTATCCAACAGGCAAGCAACTGTTTAACTTGTTGAAAAGCTTTTTGGTAGTTTTCAGCTTCACTGAAGTCAAACTCTTATTAAAGGTCTCAGTTTTGTAGTTATGAAATATAAGAATTGATTAAAAATTTGCATTTTTTCAATTAGATAAAAATAGAAATTGGTGAAATACTGATGAAACACATTATATATTTTAATTTTTATTGACATAATCTAGACTATATACAATCTGAGCTGCCAGAAACCCCCAGCATTGTCACTTCTTCGGCTTACTAAGGAGGGAGCATAAGGTGATCACATAAACAGTGTGCAACACTTCCCGACTTACATGATGCTCCACTATTACCTAAAACCAATGAATCATAATTTTCAAGATATTCAATAATATTGTTAGTGGAAACTTGAATTAAATATGGAATCCTGAAAAAAATGGACAGAATCTCAGAATTAAATTTTTAATTTGTTACCACCAACACATCCTATTTATCTTGGCTATTACAAGTTTCAAATCCCTATCAATAAAATTTGGTTACAATAAACAATTACTTTGTTTGGAGTTAAATTAAAATCATAGGATTCCTTTGTGTCACAAAGAATCAACAAGTGAGAACCCAGAAGTTCTGTTTTTTGCTGGAGAATGTCTCTTGGCTATGCTCAATTCCTATTCATTTCAAACAGAAGAACTCAAATTTACACTCATCATCATGTACCTTCCAGAACATTCATTGTACCATTCAAATGACTGACTGAACTTTGGGAAAATTGAAGAGTGAGATCCAGTTTCTCCCATATACAGAAATTTTTTTTAATTCATCTTAAACTAAAACATTCTCTCATCTCAGTCTACCTACAATGCACTTCGAACTCTTGGTCAAACACACTACTATATACATTTCTTTTTTGCTTACGACACTTATGCGCTATGTTTGACAAAGGCACCTAAAGCATCTATAATCTGTGCCACAGTCTCGCCAACAACAAATGTTACAAGCACTCTAACAGATATATATTTATATATGTATATATACTTGTTTATTTTTATCTTGCTGACAGAGTTAATATTTTACAGGTGATCTGAGCAGTGTTTGAATGGTAATATAAAATCAGTAATATTTTCATTCAATTTGGCATAGAAATAGAAATACAGAATAATTGGTATAAAGAATCTGATTTTCCTCATCCACAGTTGTCGTTCATGTAATCAAATAATGGTAATATTCATGTGCTGTATATTAATTTTCAGTAATGTCAATCTTTTTTATTCTATTCTAAGTTATTAAAAGGTTTCTGATCAAAAAATGGTAATGAGAGTTTAAGGTTAATAAATGGTAACAAGTACTACAGTAATTTTGTTATAGTTCAGTATGATGTTAATGGCATAACCTGTCATCTAATAACATGATAGGACACTAACATTGGTTATCAGATATTTTGTGCAATATGCTTTCCAAGATTAATTGAATTTGTAAATATAATCTGGAAAATTTTTATTAATATGCATAAACCAATGTATAGACAGTATAAGATTGTCTACTAAAGATTAACCAAACAAAACATTCCAGCCACTCAAATGTACAAAATTTATAGAGAATATTTAGTTGAGGACATGTAGCACTAAAATTTTAAACATGAAAAAAATTTAAACACCTTAGATTATGCCAAACTGAATGAAAGATTGTGATAATTGATAATCCATAAAGCTGTAAAATGTACCGTGTGAAGAAAAGATTTAAGAAAATCAAGATATATAAAAAGTACAATAAAGTTTAACAGTGTGCATTACAGATATCCGTTTTCAAATTTCATTGCCAAAAGAAAAGCTAATGCTAACAAAAATGATGGCAAATTGCTTTCGGTGCCTCGCTTTTTAAGAATGTGTGATAGCAGTAAATGCTATGTGAGTCATGTTAAAGTTTTGAAGCTTTCATTATGTGAACTGCTAGTAGAAGCTTAGCAAATGATATTATTGCATATCAGTCAAAGCAATATCTAGCAATGTAAGATTCTAGCAAAAATGGGAAATTAGAATCTGATATGCACACACTGCCTGATCCCAAGTACATTTCATAAAAAATAGTATGCAAAGATGATGCCAAGACTGAATTTCATAAGAATATAACAATAATCATGCGACTCCCATTATTTATATATGAAAAAAAAAATTGAAGCTGTTGAACTACTGCAAGATATTAAGTACACAAGAGTACAGTAATCTAATTAGTTAGAGATAAACATATCTCTCTGGATGCATTATCAACCAACCAGAAGACTTGACACAAAAAAACTGTATTAATATGCAAAAAGAAACCTTTGCCTCAAAGAATTTCGATTCAGATCTTACTGAAGAAAATTCACATAATACTCGACAGACACTGAATGGAATATATTTTGAAACCTTATTTCCTCTCATGCCTGTAACAGGTATCCATGTATTCTTGACAAGAAATTTCTGAATTTACATATTGTACATTTCAAGCTTTATTCAAATATTATACATATTTAAGATCTGTTGAGTAATATATTTTTAACTGAAATTAGTAAAAACTTCGTTATTTTTATCACCATTTTAATACATTTAACAAAGTGAATTTTAAGTCATCATTGAAGAAATGCATGTTTTTAATTAAGGACTGTCCTTACGTTACAAACATGATGGAACTTGTTAACTTTATATTCACTGAATGACAGATTTCAAGTATCAGTTAACATCACCAGCAAATGCTCTCCATCCGGACAAAAATCTTAAATACTTTATTTTATTTACAAGGAGTACACCTATAATGTTGGAAGCCAGTTGCGATTGAAGGCCATAGATTTCATTAAGAGATGTCCTGATCCGTTTACAGCCACAATATTTCTAACTAATTACAAATTACCTCAATACATAGGGGTCAGCACAGTTTAACTCTTGTTCTAGATATGTAAAGTTTAAGAAGTACTGCATTAATAAGCACTTTTTTTTTTTTTTTGACAATTTGTAATTTTACAAACAAATTTCATGCACAGCCACATAAATTTCTCTTGCCTTTTTTTTCTAAAAAAAATCCTATGAAAATGGAGATAGAAGTAACATTCAGAAAGGCTTACATTTAAGGTACCTTTCTCTGAAAATATATAGCATACAAAACTCTGATGCACAGAAGTGACCATGGAAAAAGCACCACTATTGCTATATATTTCCCTAAATTATGGTTTAAAAGTAGAGATTTTGAAAAAAATATTGATTAAAGAGTATTCAGCAATCATCTTTATCAATGCAATATCATCAATGAAATTAATAATTCCAGCATTTAACATTACTGAAATTCTTTCAGGACCAGAAGGTGCCACTGACTTTTCTCCAATTTATAATTATATTGGAAAGCATTCGATAATTATATTTTAATAAGTAAATCAAAACATTATACATAATTGGTGTATAGACCAATATCTTAAGGTAAATGACTATGTAAATTATTGTGCATCATTCAAGTTATATGTTGCAAATTAATTCCTTTTAAAGGCACATATTAAATAAAATACAAAATTATACTTTTTGGTAAATTCCTAAAATGCTAAGTTAGACATAATTTGTTTCATAATCATTTTCCTTTATTCTGCCGAACAATCAGCAGAAGAAATAATTTTCTCCATACATTCACGCACACATTCACTGCTCCAGCCTTATTGGGCAGGGAAAGGAAAATATACAAACACTATGAAAAATGAGTGCGCATAAATTATCTGAATGATTAGAAATAATGAAAATGAGGGTCTATTTGTGGCACGCAAACAGTAATACAAACAAGGGAGCAGTGGATTATCAATTGACCTAAATTTGTCTGTAATGGGCTGTGCAGTACAGTACTTAGTTACGGTAAGTAGACCAGAATTCTAACCGGTCTGTAAATACATAATAGTACATCTCTTCAAACGTATGTGCTGTCAGTTTTGCAATTTTCCCATAAATAAGCAAAATTATTTTGTACTGATCTAAACTTTTGTGCTGAAAATTGATGTGCATAAATGTTTTCAAGAAAATGTGGGATGATTTTTTAAATTCTCCAAATGCTTACAGCTTCATAAGTTATAGATATGAATACATTTTGAATACAGTAAACTTATAGTGAAACAATGAAAATCTTTCTTTTGACCTTAATCTGTAATACTCCTTTAACACTTCGTGCATTTTTTTTTATTGCAGATTCATTCATAAAAAGCTGAAACTTGTAATTAATGTTATCAACAAAATAATTTTTGTTTAAATATTATTACCAAAGAATTTTTCTTACAAAATATATTTATGCACACCAATAAGATCTGTTGTAAAGTAATTGTGGAAATACTTCAAATTTTCTTATAAAAGAATATAAACATGATTTTATTGCTTTGTTATATTTGAGGATTACACTTCCTCTCCTGACAACCCAAGAACTCTTTAATAACACATACAGTACAGATGGATGACTCTTATCCATTACAGTACAGTAGTGCACTGTTTAGATTTTAAAATCAGCAAATTATACACGAGTGTTGTCCACAATTCATTACTAGAACCTCTTATCTTAATGTGGGTGATAATGGATTTTCAATTTCAAGTATTAATGTGATTTTCAAAATCCCAAATGCTAAAATACCCTGGCTTCCACTTTACCGTAATATACCAAATACATTCTAGTTGAAATTAAAAGCTATGGACATCATCATACTCTCACAGAAGAGACAGATTTTTAAGCAATCCATTTGTTAGGTTAATATGGACCCAGGCCAGCAGCAGAATGAAAAATAAAATGCTGACTTTACTTCACAATATTTGGGGAGCATGGAATTTCCACACTGTACAGTGATCAAATCTACACAGAGTGCAACCCACAGACCAACCATCTTACATACTGTATTTATTATTTATGATCTACTGTCTAGCAGTTTGAAGATATAGATGCACAACCAGTAGTACAATACCAAGAATAGTTATGCCCCAGTTGACCAGATTCATGTCTTATGTATCCATCTTTAGTGCCAGGTTACACTTATGAAATCATGCCTAATAGTTTATATTGATTAAAATAAATTAATTTAAGCATCTGAATCTGATCAGCTGTGATACAGACAATGAATCACAACCAAAGACCTAAACATTGTAAGCACAACAAATACTCATGACATAGCTCACCATCTATCAACAGTCTGCTGCACATTTACACATCAAAAGAGGAATGTTCCTTAATTACCCTTGAAAACTCTTAAATTTTGATTTACTGAGGAAAGGCATAGAGAACTGTTCAACTGCACCAGTTGTAATCACAAAATATGTGAGCCTTGAATGTGAAGTTAATGATATAAGAATTTCCAGGATGATAAAATAAATCAACAGTTTCAAACCGAATACTACAGTACCAGTAACCTCCCTTTTGTTCTCTTCTTAAATTTTCATTTTATCAAATTCACATTAATTTTTTAAATAGTTTCCTTGTTTCTACTATGACCTTTCCAAACATAGATACAAATCAGCAGATAACACAGAATTTTAATTCATGGCTCCCTAAAAGGAGGCAAGATGTAAAACCCCTTTAATACCTGCTGAGGCAGCAAGCTATCATTTAAAAGTAATTCCACTTATGGAAGACAGGTATGCAGTTAGAAAATAAGAGTGGTGTCTTTTGCATTTATAAAGCATTAGTTACTCGATCATAAAATCCTTAATGAAGTAACTTGTAAAGTGACTTGAGGGACTGTAACTATAATTATATATATACTTATTTTCTTTGAATGTCTATAAACATCACAGTCTCAAATAATTACAAAAAAAGAGGAATAACTTTTCAAATAATTAGAAAAAGGAATAGCAGAGGACAGCTTTACATAAGTCGATGATTTTAACGGAGTACACTGATGTCTCATACACTTTAATCTTTCCGAACGGCACCAAGTGGTACGTAGTCACCCTGGGGCTTGTAAAATAGCTGCCCTTTTGTGATTCGTCTCCAAAGTTCCCGTTTCAGGAGTGTTCTTTCTTTCTTTAATTTCTCTAAGATTGCACTGTTCTCAGAGGCACGGCGCGACAAGTACGGCAAGACTTCATTGACTGGTCCGTATGGAACATATTTATACACAGAAAACCCTGCCTGACCTGTAAGATTTGATAAAGTTAATGAACAATATTACAAGATGGATTTGCACTTCTGACATGCTATGATTTAACTACAGTATGTTATGTATGAAGCATAATGGAAAAACATATCAAGCTTTAATCATAAAGTGAAAGATTTTTAAACAACCAAAGCATTTCAAATCTGAAAGTTCAAGAGATATTTTAATTTTAATAAATAAAAGATACTCACCAAGTGGCAGAGAGATATGATCACACATTCCCAAGAGTTGCCCGAAGCATATTACTCGATCCAGAGGGTGAATGCCAAACTGAGCCATTTTTCGTACTGTATATCGAACTGTGTCTTCATTGTGTGAAGCAACCATAATGGCGATCTGAAAAAAAAAAAAAAAAAAAAACCATAAGAAACTCCGTGATTGTAGAGAAAATTTTTTTTTTTATCAAGGATCTACTGATAAAAGATCTTGACACCCAAAATTATAATATCATGCTGGGACACTCATATTCTGAAGGAAAATAAATTGAGAGATACTAGAGTACAGTATATCCAGTTCACATCTATAACCGCAAGCCCCTGAAAAACCACATAAATTAATGGCCAAAACATGGGGAATGTAGCTATACTGGAACAGATTAAAGCAATGAGATAGGTTTTTACAAACACATTGCATGTGTAGATTGAAAAAGAATGGATTTACTGTATAGACTTTGGGCCATAAAGCCCTGTGCTGGGTATAGGGAGGCCATTCAGCCACAAGGTGCCTCTTGAGAGGAATACCACAGTTGCACAGAATTAGAGACAAGTATTGTTATAACAAAAACCAATAAAAAAAAGACCAGACCATTATATGTAAGGTTGAACTGGTACAGTTTTATCAGATTGTTACTTTTTATTAAAAGGTTAAAGGTTATTGAACATCAGATATTTGGACATCAAATGCATTCAACATACTTTCCTTATCAAGGAACATAACCACTGGATTGTTAAGAGTTTTCGTAAAAAAAAAAAAAAAAAAAAATTTCATTATCATAGGCATTATGACCAAGTCTTCTAGAGGGGAATCCTAATGGTCTTTCACCCTTACGAAATGAATTTGTTGCAAGTGGAAACTCGAAAGACTAGAAACCATTGGGCTTAAAAGTCTACCCTTCTCCAATTACCCTGAATGGAAAGTAAGCTTTCACTTGTTTTGAACTTTAAGCTGATCATGAAAAATGCTTCCAAAGGAGGTTCATGAGGCCTAAACAAACCTCACAAGATTCACAAAACAAACTCCCATACACAGCAGTGCAAGTACTGTATTGCTAAAAATACATCTTAAACTCAAATAATTGCTGAAAAAAAATACCTGAAAACTGTATCAACAGTCTGAGTACTACTTGCTCGTTTAGAATAAGCTTTGAATTACCCTTATTAGTCTGAAATGCAAGACTGTATTACAAGTTCAGATACCATACATTGTAAATATGAAATACATTTTATTATTAGACATAATCATTAGTTTCATGTTATCAAGGGATAATAAATACCTCAAACTGATAATCTGGATCTACCCTCAATTTGGTAATTGGCCATCCTAAAATAATTGACAAATATATAAATCGCTATTTGAAGTTAAAAACTCGATCTAATCATAAATAATTTAAAACTACATTAGTCCAAAGAATTCAAAGAATCCTTCAAGATATTTGTTTGTAATTTCTTTGCTGGTGGGGACAAGATCAGGTAACAGGTTTTAATTCAAGAATAGACTGGCTAAGATCTGTCTAGTAGGAACTGAATTACAAACTTTACTTGGAATTTGGGATAACAATTTAGATATTTTATCCAAAAAACTATGCACCTTCAGAAAATTATTTAGATATTAGATAGTTTAGATATTAGATAGTTTAGATATCTTACTAAAATGCACTAGTATTTTTTACTTCCACGTACAAGACTGTTTATTTGATTAATAGTTTAAGCAACTAGGGTACTAATCCCTACATTTACCCAGTAAGAGACAAATTTGTGATAGGATAGTGGCTGAGCTTGCAAGCCAGAGACTCGCACAACAGTCATCCACACATGATGCAAACGAATAGATTTAGCAAATCTTCAAAAGATTAATTAAAAAATAAATTTGTCTAAAGGAATCATAAAATTTTTCCACACCAACCACATAATAAAAATAATTTTACAGATGCTTATTTCATCGAAGAGGGATAAAAACATTAAGCCATCTCGGCACATAAGTGATAAGATGTTTAAGACGAACATACTTTAGTGAGAGGAGGAATATAAGTATCCAGACTACCCTCTCATCTTCTGCCTTGTAAATCTAGGGATCTAAATGAGAGGTTAGAAATGCTGGAGTGCATGGGTTTTGTAGCAGAAGGATCTAATGTAGATAAAAAATTGAGGCTTTAGAAGCCAGGAGGTACCATCAGAATCTTGACTGAATGGTGCATTAGAACCCCTAGCTACTGTTAGAATAGTTAGGCTAGAGTTTGAAACAGGTCAGGTTAAGCATGAAATATTACCCTGAATCGACAACTTAAAGTCCTGAGCTCTCCACAAAAGAAGTTAAAGATGTTAAATTCTTAATAATCTCATGTGTAACAAAATTAAACTTGTTAAACTGTAACACAGACAAAGGTTGGAATGGGGTTTTGTCATCATTCCTTTTATATACAACTAGGATAAAATTAAAAAATCTATAATCAACTGGTCTTACTGGCTAGTTAGTTGCCATCTGTTGTTACTTTTGATTGCCCCACCCTATGTGGAACACGAGCTCTAAGTAGTAACCCTTTACTGCAAAATGGTAAGGAGATTCGCAGTGTGGTGGCAGAATGGGAAATGTTTATTTTGGAGGTAGACCGACACAGATTCGAGTAGAAGTAATATGAACATCAGGGGAGTTTTATAAAAATAGTCAAGACTTATTCCATACATAACTCCAGTTTTTATACAAAGCATAAAAACATACTAGTATGATCACGATAACTTATTCATTCCAGCAGAATCTGAGATCTCTTTCACAATTAGTTCCCCAGAGTAACACTCAAGAATTTATATAAAAGTAAATAGTAATCTTCTTCCCTAACTTGACTGTATCTTTGGTTATACCTGCCCTGTAACTAGCAGATTTGAAATGGTCAAGAATTGACTGGTCAGAGTCTTGTAGTATTTGTTTTGATCATGAAGGTGGTGATATTGCAGATATGTGTTTTGTTTTGATATAAAATAACAAAAAGACTGGTGTAGTGAAAAGTATTTCATGGTATCAGAGAAAATGATTCTAATGAGCTTTAGAACGGGATACATAATGTTACAACTACTGATGTTGATGAGAAAATATAAGTTTTTTATATAAACAGATTTAAAGAATTTTAAATATAATGTAAATCACATAAGTTTACTGCAGCTATGTGCACTGTATAAGAAATCAAAGGTGAGTAGAATTTGTGGAACTGCTTGGCTTAGGAAAAAGAAACGATAAAGGAAAATAGTTTAATGAATGGCTTATAAAAATTAGCAATGAGGAATACTATGGGAGGGGTAATAGAAGACTGCTGTTGAGAGCCTATAGGGAAACAGTTGCTGGACAAATTTAGACAAAAGGCATTGTTTTTATGGATAAAGAAAACCAAAAATGTGCTAAATTATCTACATACAGCGAATGAAGATAATCAGAGCTTGAAAAAGAAATCAGCATTATATTATTATTTCTACCTCAGCTCCCACCCTCATTGGAAAAGCCCAAGGGCTTCAACACAGAAAAATAGCCCAGTGAGGCAAAGAAATAAATAAGCTATATGGGAAGTAATGAACAATTAAAATTAAATATTTCAAGAACAGTACACTGTACTGTATATGAATCACTGGAAGGTAAAGGTAAATAGAAACCCAAATGTGTAAGCTGATGGACCTTCAGCTAAGAAGATTAAAGTAATGTTGGAGAGATAGCAAAAGCTATTTAAAGAGGAGAGGGAGGATCAATGTATCAATAAAGTATAACTGGAAGGGCCAAGAAAACAGAGAGGAGACAGAGAAAATGAAAGGTAAAGGTATGAAGAAAATAGAATTGTACTAATAACCTTCCTCGAGAACCATAAGTAACTGGAAGTAGAGCAGATTTGCATATGTGTCATAGGAGAATGTCAGAGACTCGCTTCAAGAAAAAGGTACTTTGAAGTGGTAAAAACATAGGAATATCATCATCCACATAACTTTGATGGAAAGTACAAAGGTTAGACAAGTAGGAGAAGAGTAGTTTGGGTTCATGTCAAGAATGGGTACAACCAATGCTAATTTTTTAGTAAGAGAATGCTTTCAAACAAAGAAATACAAATGTAAAAGGATCTATATATGTATTTTACAGAATACTGTATGGGAAAGACTCTCTATTGAATGAAAGCATATGAATATACTAGATAGAATATGGGCAGATATTAAAGATCTTCCACTTGAATTACAGTAAAAGGCAGCCGTAAAGACTGGGGAGAGCAGCATGAATGTAGTGGAAAAGGGGCGAGACAGGGATGAATGATGTTGAGGGATATTCCCTTTTTAAAAATCTATAATGATAGAAGAATGCTAAAAAATATTAGTTGTGTTAGTGGCACTGTAGTGACTGCTAGGGGAATAGGTTTTTAAGGGAAACAGACTCATCTGTGAGACAATTATAGAATGAATTATCATGACAATGCTCCAAGAAAAAATAAGTAAGTTACTTATAAGTAAAAATTAAACTTTTAGGTTAGTTTTCACAAATGGATGATATAAAAATGTGTTGTGGTATGGAAGTAAAAAAATATGGTTAGGGAAGCTGATATGAGAAATTTATATTTAAATATCAGTATTTCACTATAGATACAGTATGAAACAGAATGGTACTATGATGATGTAAAAGATTAAAAGCTACAGGTACATGAATGGGTGGCAGAATTTTTAGTAGCAATAGATTTTTTCTTGATAATGAATTTGGAATATTGAGAATACAAACATATTGTTTCCAGAAAATTGCAATTACTGTACTCAAATGAATCGTTTTTGCATATCTGAGGATAATGCACTATCTTCATTCAATAAATAGAACAGGTTTCATGCTAAAGATTTTTTCAAATCATCATACATAATTGTAGTTCGCTTTGATCTGAAGATTTTACTATTTACATAGCAGGAATATCACACCTCTGGATGTAATTTTGTCTGTAATAGAATCACTGAAATAGAGAAAGCCTTACTTTGGAACATAGGTACTGTAAAAATTCTTGGAGTCAATTATTTAAGGAGTGTGTGATCAATTGTCTTTGCAACCCTTTTGGATTTATTCTCTAAGTTGCTAATGATATGCAGTAGATGCCAGAAATTTATTTGTCATACCAAAAATTTTTTAAAAATGTATTTAGTATTCATATAAATTAATGTACATAGTATTTGTGTACTCTGGAGACTAGTGATTTTAATTCAGATGTGTTCATGGGCCTGTGCTGAAATTATGCTCTCTGATTTTGTTTTGTGTGCGTTTATAAAAAAAAAAAAAAGTATTGACATTCAATGCTCTATAAATTTATAAAATAATATTAGATTTTAATTGAGGAAAATTACACCTATAAGTTTCAAAATTCATGCATTTTAAATAACTATAAGTACGTAACATCTACAACCACTATAAGTCATAACTCGTACTTTTATTGTAGTGCAATTCTCTGACACCCATTAATAGCTATTAGAAGAATCATAATAATTTTAATAATATGCAAAGTCATATCACCGAGAACAGTAAAATGTTTAACAATTATATAAATATCGTTCAACAAAGAAAACATAATTATTAAACATTATATAGGTTGGCAACAGAAATATTTGAGAGCACTTAATTTACAAAAAATCAAAGAACAATTAAAATACAGTGAAATACTGGTATAAAACTAAAAAAAAAAAAAATGAAGTATTTACTATGCTTGAACAATATCCTTAATAAACACTCAAAATAGTGTTATGAACTTTGTTTCCATCCGCCCACAAAAATGAACCTTCATAAAAACACTTACTCTTTGTGTTTCGCCAAGAGACTTGTTGAACTTGATACGTCGAAGGCACTCTTTCAAGCAGTCGTGATACATCTCGGTGGTTGCATCAAAGTCTGGATTCACTGGATCCTCATAACCAAGTTCTTGCGCTCTTGCACGCTCCTGAAATTTTGGTCAAGTGGAGGAACCAATCAAGTAAGGTAAGAACATGCCAGTGATTAGAGTAGTGTGGTTCTAACAGAAGTGAATAGACACAGACATAGAAATATTTGGGCAAAAAATGGTCATCTCAAGGTATTAAATTATATTTCAAAATAAAATCAAGAATGATACTGATGACGCTAGTAAACTTACCTGTTCCATGTAAGCTCCCCTAACAAGCTTGGCACCGAAAAAGAAATTCTGGCGGTATGCCTGTTCGAGGTCGAGGGAAAGGTTGTTGAATGTTTCCTTCAAGTAGCACTGGTAGGTATTAAAAACAATAGCTTTGTCCTGGTTATACTTCTTCATCATTTCCATTGTAAGTCGAGATATAGCTGGTTGGAAGTAGGTTTGCTCTGCATCTACCATCACCCTCACATCTCTCTCCAAAGCATACTGTGAACAGAGTTAGTTAACTTTACATATAATTCCAAGTTTGATTTTTACTCTTGGTCGTTTGAATGTGACCATGAGATAGGTTAAATGTTTATTTGTCCAACTAGATTATGTGACGATTCACATCATAAATCTCCTACATAGACAGGAAATAAACACAGTGGAATAAAATGCTATTGTCATATGAACTACGAAGAAATGTTCAATGTTGTAAGCCTTGCTAATATTATATCAGGACTGTATCTTTAACTTACCCCAATACATCCATTAGATTATAATTATCATTATTACCATTATTACATTATTTACTCTAGGTTTTCAAAATAATAATTCTTTTATACAATCTTGCTTGTTTTATAATACTATACTTATATTCATAAATGTAATAATTTCAGTGGGTTTCGTGTTCAAATAGCTCAATGTTTTGAAAAATGGGTATAATTACCTGGAATATGGTGTGAAGTCGGCGCATCATATTTTTAAACATTTCCTCCTCTTCTCTAGTAAGGGCGGAAATCAGGGGCTCCATTTGTCCCGAGTTGAGGCTAGGAACTCTAAACATATCACTTAAGAGCATGTTTGCATCGATAAGTCCTGACCAAGAGAAGATATGAATTAACCCTTTCTTGTCGTAGGTCATGTTTTTAAGCCATTTCGTTACGGCAGGATCGTCGACCTTGACGTTTTCCTGCCTAAAGCGTTTTTCGAAGACATCTGTGTTGACGTCGGTTAAGAGGATAGGGCTGGTTTCCCCAGTAACTGTCGTGAAGTACTGGCGAGCTCGCGCGATGACTTCCGAAAGTTGCATCTGTAAAAAGTAATTAAGCATTAGAACTAAGATACAATGCGATGTTTGTCTTATGCTTCTATCTCTATCAGGACTGATACCTCCTGAGAAACAGTATTATCCATATCTCCGAGAAGGAACCTGAAATATTGGGAAATGCTCAAAATATTTCAGGAGTCTTTGCAATAAAGTCTTCTTAGAAAAACTTATGTTAAAAACACCAAGAAAATCAACTGGATATCGAAATACAGGTTTATAAACAAATATATACTGTAAATGCAAATTATTTTTTTTTCTTACTAAACATATTTTTACAAAAGTGTAACAGAGTTAAGATAACCTAGTATTTAACAACAACTGAATAGTTGCGCTAGTGTTTTAGGTAAAACAACGATTCTCAAGCTAGTGTTTTAATTATTTCCATAATTTTTCCCTTGTTAAGTCCACATCATATATCCTTAAATAACCTTATTCAACTATAGTATTTTAGTGCAGTACCGTTTTATTCTTCTATAGATTCAAGCTTTAGCCATTATCATTGAATCTGGATGTATTAACAGTGAAACTTGAGTTGAAAAAATCTGTTCTATAGCCAGTCTTCCTGCTCTTGAAATTTGAAGAAAACAGGGATGAAATGACCCATAACTTCTTTGGAAAAAGTTATCAATAGTAGTTTCACCAATAAATTAAAAAAAAATCGTCGGCTGTCCTATTGTTATACAAAAGCAAATTCTACAAAAAGAATTATAATAAGCATTAAAGCATAATAATCCGATAACCATGTAACTCTAAGGAAGGTACAAACCATAGTTCATTTATCAATCTTTCTAAATATATTTATTGAAAAAAAAAAATCAAAGATTTACATCGTTACAATTGACAAATGTGGGCATACTTGTGATTATATGGGTTCTGATGGTTGATGTGGTAACATCCTTGACTGGTGATCCCCAGACAGGTTCGAGTCACGCTCAAAATCGTTAGTGCCTTTGGTCGCTGTAACATCACCATCCTTGTGAGCTAGGGAGGTGGGGGTTTGGGGTTGGGAGAGCATATAGGTCTATCTGGTGAGTCATCAGCAGACACTGTCTGGCCCTCCTTTGTCCTAGCTTGGGTGGAGAGGTATCCAGGGCATTTTCCTGCTTGATAGGACAATGTCACTGTCCCTTGCCTTTGCCATGTTGAATATGTTGTTTACTATCGTTTTAAAATTTATCTAACAACTCTAATTTGCAAAAGGCGAAAGTTCACACAAGCTAGTTAATTGCAAAGCTGCGTTAGGTTTAACATGCAATGGAATTGTGTCAGAAAGACATTAATATACCATGTATATAACGAAAAATTTTCACTCGACATCAAAAGATTTTGTGAGAAGCAAGTATTACTTCCACTACATGCTAAAAAGAATAGGGGTTATCGTATTCTTTGTAATAAAAAAATTAACAAAGAAATTTATGTCTTTACCTAGTATTCGATTATCTTCTCTCCCATAGATGAATGTGAATTACAGTAAAATATTAACTGGTCAAGGTATGTAAACATATTTTTTGCTATGGGAAACTGCAAAGAAATAGATAAGAGAAATGATCGTTTCAATGTAAAACGATAAAGATGACAGAGGCAACTATAAGGATTACAGTGGCATAACGTTAGGATTTTGGTTGAGAAAGTGACAGTTACTGGAAAGATTGATGAGGAAGAGCAAATGGTGCAGTGTTTGTAGACAGGGCTTAACACATTGCTGATGAGCGCCATATGTAGACTAACGGAAGCATTCTGGACTTGGTTTAAATGTTAAAAAGGTTGCTCATGAAAGACAACAGCAAGGGACATTGACATTACCCTAGCAAGCAGGACAGTGCCCTCGAGACTGACCATATATACATATGATCAACGCCAAAGCACCCCCTCCACCCAAGCTAGGACCAAGGAGGGCCAGACATTGGCAGCTGATGACTCGGCAGATAGACCTATAGGCTTCCCCAAACCCTCCATCCTTAACTCACAAAGATGGTGAGATTACAGACACCAAAGAAACTAACGAGTTTGCGCGGGAATCGAACCCCAGTCCGGCGATCACCAGGCAGGGACGTTTCTAATAAGCTAAGTATGAATGTAGAAGCGATGGCCTTATTATATAAATGGATTAACAAGGAGTGACTCTACAATAAGAAAAAAAAAAACCTGTTCAAGATTTAAAGAATTTATCAAAACAGTAAATAGGATGTAAATGTAGGTTTCCAGACGTAAAACGCATATAACTAATATATAAAATGACATGCATAAAATATTAATCTTAGTTAATGAGGGAAACCTCACACACAAGAAAACGGGATTTGTTGATGATGATATAAACGCCTGATACAACGTTCTCGAACCTCGAAGACGCCAAGTCCCAGCAATGGGACGGAAGTTAAAGATGACCGTACCTACCAACCGCCCACTATTACACCGCAACCACCCACCGTATAACTCGGATACAGCCATTCAACTT
>NC_090743.1:110226143-110251143 GCF_036898095.1 Palaemon carinicauda | reverse complement strand
TTTAGAATAAATTCCTCCTTCCTCTCCTCTCGATAACAATCTAATCTCCCCAGAAACCTCTCTGCTTTTTTGGGGGCCGTCAATCCTCTTTCCTGGAAATTAACTCTCTCTCTCTCTCTCTCTCTCTCTCTCTGTCTCTCTCTCTCTCTCTCTCTCTCTCTCTCTCTCTCTCTCTCTCTCTCTCTCTCTCTCTCTCCAAATTTTATTTTAATGCGCTATTATACATCTTCCTAATTCGTCGCTAGATTTAAACGTTTCTTCGTTTTCCAGACAGCTATAACATCTAAATATATCGTTGTACGAGTACGTTTGCTTTTCTATAGAATGAAATCTATTATAAGACGAAATTTAGAAAGATTGTTGATATATAGAATCAATTTTGCAGAAGGACTCGACAAAGAAATGTAAATACGAATGTCGTGAACAATAATGACAAATACAAAAGCGTAGATACATGTTAAAACATACATACATACATATACCAAAGGCACTTCCCCCAATTTTGGGGGGTAGCCGACAACAACAAGAAACAAAACAAAAAGGGGACCTCTACTCTCTACGTTCCTCCAGCCTAACCAGGGACTCAGCCGAGTTCAGCTGGTACTGCTAGGGTGCCACAGCCCAACCTCCCACATTTCCACCACAGATGAAGCTTCATACTGCTGAGTCCCCTACTACTGCTACCTCCGCGGTCATCTAAGGCACCGGAGGAAGCAGCAGGGCCTACCGGAACTGCGTCACAATCGCTCGCCATTCATTCCTATTTCTAGCACGCTCTCTTGCCTCTCTCACATCTATCCTCCTATCACCCAGAGCTTTCTTCACACCATCCATCCACCCAAACCTTGGCCTTCCTCTTGTACTTCTCCCATCAACTCTTGCATTCATCACCTTCTTTAGCAGACAGCCATTTTCCATTCTCTCAACATGGCCAAACCACCTCAACACATTCATATCCACTCTAGCCGCTAACTCATTTCTTACACCCGTTCTCACCCTCACCACTTCGTTCCTAACCCTATCTACTCGAGATACACCAGCCATACTCCTCAGACACTTCATCTCAAACACATTCAATTTCTGTCTCTCCATCACTTTCATTCCCCACAACTCCGATCCATACATCACAGTTGGTACAATCACTTTCTCATATAGAACTCTCTTTACATTCATGCCCAATCCTCTATTTTTTACTACTCCCCTAACTGCCCCCAACACTTTGCAACCTTCATTCACTCTCTGACGTACATCTGCTTCCACTCCACCATTTGCTGCAACAACAGACCCCAAGTACTTAAACTGATCCACCTCCTCAAGTAACTCTCCATTCAACATGACATTCAACCTTGCACCACCTTCCCTTCTCGTACATCTCATAACCTTACTCTTACCCACATTAACTCTCAACTTCCTTCTCTCACACACCCTTCCAAATTCTGTCACTAGTCGGTCAAGCTTCTCTTCTGTGTCTGCTACCAGTACAGTATCATCCGCAAACAACAACTGATTTACCTCCCATTCATGATCATTCTCGCCTACCAGTTTTAATCCTCGTCCAAGCACTCTAGCATTCACCTCTCTCACCACTCCATCAACATACAAGTTAAACAACCACGGCGACATCACACATCCCTGTCTCAGCCCCACTCTCACCGGAAACCAATCGCTCACCTCATTTCCTATTCTAACACATGCTTTACTACCTGTGTAGAAACTTTTCACTGCTTGCAACAACCTTCCACCAACTCCATATAACCTCATCACATTCCACATTGCTTCCCTATCAACTCTATCATATGCTTTCTCCAGATCCATAAACGCAACATACACCTCCTTACCTTTTGCTAAATATTTCTCGCATATCTGCCTAACTGTAAAAATCTGATTCATACAACCCCTACCTCTTCTAAAACCACCCTGTACTTCCAAGATTGCATTTACTCATGTTAAAACATGAGTAAAGATAATTGAATTCTGCGTGTATACATATATATATACATACACACACACAGACACACAGACACACACACACACACACATATATATATATATATATATATATGCAACAGAACCACAGGGAAAATGAAAATATGAAATATAGGATTAAGTCTTCACTAATCCCGTGATACTTCTTCAGGGGACTGATTTATTGAACGAGATTTCTTTACATTTTATAGGTAGAGTAAACGTCTCTATATGTATGTTCGTACGTGTACTGTACCTATAAAATGTAAAGAAACCTCGTTAAATAAATCAGTCCTCTGAAGAAGTATCACGGAACTAGTCAACAAGACTTAATCCTATATTTCATATTTTCATTTTTCCTGTGGTTCTTTTGCATCTGAGCATCACATTTCCCTGTGATTTTTACCTGTGATATATATATATATATATATATATATATATATATATATATATATTATATATATATATATATATATATGTGAGTGTGTGTGTGTGTATGTCGAAATGTTGTCTTACTGATACACCAACGAAGTATCAAAGACAACCCAAATGAAGAACACATCAATAAAAGTAACATAAGGTCAGATCCCTGAAGTTACTATAGAGAGAGAGAGAGAGAGAGAGAGAGAGAGAGAGAGAGAGAGGGGGGGGGGGTGGCAGGCCATTGCCATAGCAACGAATATCTATTTACTTGTAAGATTGGGACCTTACAATAAATGATCCTATTGTCTTCTCTCACTACTTCAGAAGGGAATATACATAGTAATTGACAAGAGGATAAAATGTTTCTCTTTCTACGTCAACCAATAAAACATCAAACTACAACAGAGAGAGAGAGAGAGAGAGAGAGAGAGAGAGAGAGAGAGATTCTACCATCGGGCCAACATACATCGATCACTACAGAAATGGAACCGTTTACTTCATCTAAGGTTCTTCTTGTTTTCCCATGACGTCATTTGAAGATATACAGTATGTAACCCCAACAGCTTATAGTAATTACCTATAAAATACAGGAGATTTCCCTACGGAAGAAATAAATCCTGTACGTAAAATGAAAGATGGAAAACTTTCGAAGTATATTTTCACATATAGCCACATCAAGTGTTTTTGGAACATTACGCAATAAATACAAGTCTTTAAAAATTAGTTGGTTTCATATTGTGCAACATGGATTTATGGACCCGTAAAAATAAAACTAAACAATTGAAAGGAAAGACATCATTATCATAAGTTCGCATGAGTTGCAAATAGTTTTAATAGGACCAATTAAACCAAGTGAATGCCTATTTTCCACAATATGCGGTATCAAACAGTCTCCCACGACACCTATTTAAATGATTGCCCTCTATCTTTCCTTGTGTGTGTGTGTGTGTGTGTCTCAGAGAGCTCACACAATTAAAATTACAGGCTATATGATTCTCTTTCTTCAACTCACCAATAACTGGGGTCTCCCGAGAGCAGTCATCTTGATGGCAGCAAAGCCAGTGCCGTGCGTCGCATCTGTAATAACAAAGAGGAAGTTCAGTTGTTGGCAATAAAAATATTAACTTTAATCATATCTAAAAGGATTAAATACCCAGCTCCTATTTAAAGGATATGATAAAGTATATAAATAAAGAGAAAAAAATCTTGAAAGACAGTTAAATCACGTCAAATCATATAAGTTGACATTACATGACTAAATTAAAAGAACGAACTTGACACGTGACTCTACGGATATAACACACAACATTTTATTACACCCGATTTCTCCAATGTCAGAGAGAGAGAGAGAGAGAGAGAAATATTGTGGGCTTATAATCAATTAAAATTACCCTTGTTATATAATTGTGTTAATTCATATTGAAATAAAAACTTAGAAACCACTAATACAACTTAGTGTCGTAAATAATCTTAATTCTATATCTTTATAAATAATAAATCGGCTTAGTCATTATTATACAGGAAATACGTAATAGTAACGATGCCATTTCAATTCAAAACCAATGAAACAATGATTAATTATTACCAATGAAGGGGAGATATTATCTCTCTTCCACTTCATAATCGTTTCCATTTCCTGTGATTCGGGTTACCGTTAATAATTAATCCAACTTCCCAAATATTTTAATTAATCACGATTCTTTATTTCTAATCTACTAACCTTCTAAGGTACAACTAAAATAGTGATGAATATAGCTCTCCTCAAGTTAGCGTGTGCCAATTTTCGTGCTGATTCATCAAGAAATCATTAAAAGTCTTCAAACTTTCAGTGTTAAATATCAAACTCGCGTTTTATCCTATTTGTCCTAATCAGAAGTGACATTCTTTCGCTTCTTTTCCTTAATAATGTGAGAGAAAATGTATTCATACGCACATTTCCTGCGTTTCTCTGACAAGTATGCAACTGATTTCAGTGGATGAATTGCAATTGTCTTGCAATATTCAGGTTAAGATTTAGGATGACTTTCATATGAACAAATCCACACACATATATGCACACACAGGAACAACAGCGAATGCAGCCGTTTCTAGTCCACAGTAAGACAAAGACCTCAGACATGTTCTTACCCCATGCCTGGGGTTTTGGCCATTTTCACGCTAACCACTGCGGATTGGTGATGATGGGAAACTTGTCTGATCGCTTACAACAAACCAACCTAGTATGGGTGGCTCTGACTTGTACAGCATTCCTGATCATGGCGATACACAAAATCCTTTCACCTCGTTGAGGTATCCCACCTCAGAAAGGGTTATACACACACACACACACACATATATATATATATATATATATATATATATATATATGTGTGTGTGTGTGTGTGTGTGTGATTGATTCAAGGCGCACAAATTCATACAGGAAAAGATTACGATCAGAAAATTCCTAGCATGCCGGTTAACCCCTCAAGTGTAACCTGGTTGCAGGTCAGTTTGTCGACCCTTCGGGCTTTAAATATCAACATTCTTCACATTCCTTCATACTTCACTTACGTGAGACAAAAAGCTATGCAAAATGTAACAAAAATCCCAAAAGATTGATACGGATCGAACTCTTAAAAAAGATGTTTCGTAAATTATTCAAAGAATCTTATGGCTGGTTACGTGACATGACTTGAGGCCCGTGAGATGAGAGAGAGAGAGAGAGAGAGAGAGAGAGAGAGAGAGAGATTGTGTCCCAGTTAACGAAAACAACGTTATACAGCTAGAACAGAGGATGCCAAATCGAGAACCAATACAAGTCAACAAACGGAATGTTACATCCGAGAGTGTTGTCAATATGCGGAACATTTGAGAGACATTACTCGCTTCTCGTTCTACACAAACCACACATGGTGCATGGCGATCGAAGTTCATTTTGGGATTAGATGCCATAAAGCACTTTCTGTCATTCAATGCTCTTTGATTACGTCAATGGCAGGTTTAGATAAGTATTGCTCACCTAAACTAATAACCAGTGATTTTTATCATTCTTTTTTTTCATGATCGTTGTACATGTATCATTATTATTATATTTTGCACTAGTCAAAAGGACATTCTTTTTAGAACTAAGATCATATGGTAATTCCGGATTTACATTCGCCAACTAATAATTCTAAAATATATACAAATTTTGATTTACAACATACTTGACATTATATTGCATGTGAAAAGAATCAAAAAATAATATTGACTGCTATACTGTGTTATAATAAGTCTTATGGTTGCTTGATAATTATAAAAGCTAATCCATATCTTAAATACGAGACTTACTGAAGTTAGTTTAAAAAAAAAATAGAATTATACGTTTTCACAAACTATCAGGAATAATAATCGGGAAGTTAAAGTTTGAATGAGATTAATTTCCTGAATTGAATTGAGTATAAAATTTAGGTCTTAATCCAAGCACTGGTGTAATGAGAGAGAGAGAGAGAGAGAGAGAGAGAGAGAGAGAGAGAGACCTATGGACTACCCATAACACTATAAAAAATTATCGTTGATAAACAGGTCCTAAAATTCCAGGTAGAATTCCCCTATAAAGCCAACACCAATAATCCATTATAGAGATTTCCAGCAGATAGTAGCGACGGGACTTCACGACTCCCGACAAAAACACGTCGATATGCGTAGGTTGAAAATCCCTTTCGTCTGAACTTACACAACAAATTTCCCATTTTCTCCACATCCCCCGTTTTCGTTCCCTTTGGGGGGTGATGTGGGGAGGGGTGGGGGAAGCTGCAGTGTGCCGCAGAGCCCACCAAAGTTGGGGAATGTTACGTATGTTAACTATCTGGGAGTGAAATGTTGTTTAGTATTTGGGAACGGTCTAGAAGCAAGGACGTATTAACCTTAATACTGTTTTGAATTTATGAATTATGACATTATGGCTAGAACTGGGGCCGAGGAGGTGATTCAGCACGGGTGTGTAACAGGAGTCAAACCAGGTGTAGATGAGTCGGACACCTAGAAGACAGGAAGATCGAAGGGCGGCAAGGTAAAGGTCTGATGATAAGCAGCATGTAACCTCAAGTCATGCATATAGTCCCCCCCCCATGAGGTGCAATGTAAGCAATATCAACTCCTTCCGGATTAGCAAAATCAAACTGGTTTTGAATTACATTTACTAAAACAAATATCTTTATGATGACATTTACATTCAATGCAAATATATGTATGCCAATGTATTTTATTCAGATAAGTTACTTTTGTTCTATAGGTTCCCATCATTTAAGAATGCATAAAGAAAAGATAGTATTTCACTTGCCAAATATCTAATGAAAACTACTGAAAGGATATTTTGATTAACAGCGCAACTGTTCGATTGCCAGTACAGGTTGCGGGAGAAACTTGCGTGGGTATCGTTAATTGCATTCACTGAATGTCTCGATTCATGAGAGAGAGAGAGAGAGAGAGAGAGAGAGAGAGAGAGAGAGAGAGAGAGAGAGAGAGAGAGAGAGAGAGAGAGAGCGAATCAATGGTGAAGTGTGCTTTCACCTACTGACTGCTTGTGAAACTGGGTCGAACAATATTTCTTCTTATTTTTTTCTAAGAATCACTGTCTAGTTTCTTTTCTTTATTTTATATAACTAAATTTTATATTTACTTTTTATTAGTTGTCGTTCTTCTTATTTTTCTATTTTTCCATGTTTCTGTGGCTTTTTCTGGGTTATATTTGATACATTTATTCTCAACTCTTTCTTCGTAACCACAAAATAAAAGGCAGCATTTTCCAATCAACAGAGCGAGTGGTTCTTTCCTTTTGTATTCAAAATATTTCCCTTCACTCTCATACCTGTTTCTTTTATTCTCCGAATTTCATCTACGCATAGCGGATACAGAAACAGAAAATTAAAAAGTACAACGCGTTAATATGAACATAAAAGTCGGCAATTGAATTCCAAATTCACCCCAATAAGGAATATGCATAACACAGAACGTAACTAAATGAGTCATTACGTCATCTATCAGAGCGAGTTCTTTCAAAGGCAGTATCATTCATCCTCTTGATAGGTTCGAATCCTGATCAGAGCAGACGAAATTACCACATATACCACCATTTAGGTCTTCTTCTTCTTCTTCTTTGTCTGCATCTTTTCCCCCTTTTATGTGGGGTCGATGTTTCTGGCCAGCGTCCTCCATCTAGGTGATCATAAATCTAGATGGAAATAAAAAGTGCTCTTACCCGACACGGCATCGATGCAGTTGATGAACGTCTCCATGTTCTTTTCGCATTGGGCTTCGTTGACGTAGAAGTAAGTCCTCGCTCCGGACACCTGGTACCTCCTGTCGGCGAATTTGCGCTGCGGGGTGTAGCGTTCCATTTTGTTGGAGCCTTCAGCCTTACTCTCGCAGGCCCTACGGAGGAAGAAAAGAAAGGATAGGGATATGAATGAAAAGGGCTTCTGATTATATATATGGTTGGATAATATAGACATACATAAGATTATCCTGCTTAGAGCATCTAGAAATGGGAATGTAGGCATGTGGTATGTCTACATATGTAGAAGAATTATTTACGCATTGGTTTATCTATAGATGCATAAATGTATTATTTATTTTTTCACTTCACAAAACACAAACAGCATACTCTTGTTGGGGCAAACTGGGTTACGTCTTGTTAGCTGTAAAAGATGAGTAATATTACATTTAAATGCATGGCACATACATGGATGTATTAATAATGGTGATAATAATGATGACGCTTCTTTAAAAAAATAAAATATCCCGATAAAATAATTGAAATGCAAATTTTCCTAACCAAAATAAAATATTAACCAACACATGAATTTAAGGCCAAGAAATACACGTGAGAAAACATTTATAAAGAGGTCATTCGAGTATTACCTCCCCAAGAGGGACCATTCTTATCTAACCCTTGAGGACGAGGACGAGGAGTTGCAAGAACACCTCCAGGAGGGACCAGGGAGTAGAGGAAGAGGAGTCTCTCCTTGCCCTGGGAGGAATTCGAACAATGAGGTTGAAATGACTAATTCATGGAATGAGAAAAAAAAGTTTTTCCTTCATGGGAGGAACTTGGCCAATTCTGAACGGCGAGAATTGGGAGATTTACCAAAGAAATGGAAACCCCGAGGAAGAGGGGAAGAGGAAGGAAAGTTAAGACGTTGGGGTAAGGAAAGGGAAATGGGGAATAAGAGGAGGGAACTAGGACAATGGAGAGGCAGGTAAAGAAGGGAAAAGTAGGATGACAAAATGGAGAAGGGAAAAATAGGAATCACGATGTTATAAAATAATGTACAGTCAATATAACACAGGAGTAAAAGATACAGAAAAAAAGGACAAGGCATTCATCTGACCTCCAAAAGAGGCATTTAAATAACCGTGACCTACTTTTGTTAGGAGGAAAAAAAAAGGTCAACATGAGAATGACCAGAAGACGTAGGTGGGTCCATGAAAATCCCCTCAAGGAGATGTATCATGAGGGGAGAGGAGGAGTTTGGGATTAAGGAGCCTGTGTACATACGAAACAAAAGTAGATGAGAAAAATTTTCAATAATAGGATTCCTAGCTCTTTTGGGGAATTGGGAATGCATTTTGATTTTGGGTCGTGTCTCTCGCTCATTCACACACACACGCACACACACACACTATATATATATATATATATATATATGTGTGTGTGTCAGCATATGTGTATATGAATATACTGTATAAATACAGCATATATATATACATATATATATATATATATTTATATATATAAGTATATATATATATATATATATATATATATATATATGTGTGTGTGTGTGTGTGTGTATTCATTTTAGAGAAAACACTTGACGCACGAACACTACCATAAAAATGTTAATATTCTATTTACCAAAAACCTCACAAAATAGAAGCAAACACTCAAAATTTCACCGAGCTCGATAACCTAGAAGTCTTCAATTGACTTTAATCCTGAACTGGGCTAATCTTCCCATGTCCCTTTTCTTAAGAGGAACATTAATATCCGAATAAAATGAATTCATTAAGGGACCGCTATACATAATGCTCGTATTCAGCTGCTATATAATTAGCATTAACGATTATGAACTGGGTTGAGAGAGAGAGAGAGAGAGAGAGAGAGAGAGAGAGAGAGAGAGAGAGAGAGAGAGATTCATAATAAAATATGGCAAGATACCATGAAAAAAATCTAATCTATTTTCATTTCTGCCATTTTCTTTCGTTTCAAAACTCTCTCTCTCTCTCTCTCTCTCTCTCTCTCTCTCTCCTACCTTTGTCCCACATTCACACGGAACTTCATAATGCATTCATGCTATTCCGCCCCGAGGGATTCTCATTTAATGGATATCTGCATCGCATTAGACACTAAAATCATTTTCTGTTTTATTTTTACCTTTAAATTTATTTCTCTTATTTCTTTATAATAATATTTCCTCCGTTTATTATCTTTCATGTTTTTCTTCCATTTTCCATTACATATTCTGTTCACTCTCTCGTTCTCTTCCACATTATATTTCTTCAGAACAATCACACAATGTCAGTCTGAATGGAACACAAATAGCCATACTATTTCTAACTAAAGAAATTTTGCTACTTCAAACTAAAAGGAAAGGAAGAAACTAGAGGAATAAGCGACTGACTCTTTCAATGTAAAACTGTGCAAATCATTAAGAATAAAAACTGATTCTGTACGATACTAATATTAGGAATTCATCTTGATATTCATATATATATATATTGCTAACTTTTTTCACCTAATCATTTTAATATTTCTTTTAAGGACGATTTTGGATTTTTTTTATATATATTTTTATCCTTTTTTTTTTATCTGGTTTTAAATTAATTCAAATTAACACATACAAAAATCATGCCAGAGATGGGCAAACATAAGTAAATAATATATCAATGCACAGAAAAATAATAAACTTTTAAACATTTCACTTTCAATAAAAACCAAATCCAAACGCATTCAAAGCCCAGGGAAGGAAATGAAGCATTAAAAACCAAATGAAAATAAATAATAATAAAATCAAAAGATCTGAAAACCAGATTCCTTCAGAAAGAACTCCTCTTCGGTGTATTTTTATTTTTATTTTTTTGGCGATAGAGATAAATTTATCAGTGGGAATTCTTCTCGAGGAATCTGCAGACGATCTTCTGTTGTCATACAAAATCACTCTGCATTCGTTATCTTTTTTAATTTTTTATTTATCTTCATTTGCTTGTCGTTATTTTTACCATATTCGAAACGACGTTCTGTCCATCTTCTTATAATATCTCTGTTTCTTTTTTCTTCTCCTTAGACTGCTACATGACCTGTTAATGTGATATCAAATGACTTGTGGTGAGTGGGATATTATCTCTCTCTCTCTCTCTCTCTCTCTCTCTCTCTCTCTCTCTCTCTATCTCTCTCTCTCTCTCTCTCTCTCTCTCTCTCTCTCTCTCTCTCTCAGTATCATTATTATTATTGCAATTTTGAGCTAAACGTGATATAATTGAATCTCACAAAAAAATATTAATGGTAAAATAAATAATGGTATTTGATCTATTTCTAGATGATTTGAGAGAATGATTCCACTTATAAAATTAAAAATACATATAAAAATAAACTTCTTCTGACGGTTGTGAAACATACAATTAAATCATAAGTGTAAAAGACAAATAAATTTACAAATAACAAACATAAATAATGGGCCTATATGACAAATGGAATGTTGGCATTTAAGATTAAATTGCATATGATAAATTTATCAAGAATACAAACTCTAGAAATGTATATATATATATTTTTCAATCTACTGATTATAATAAAAAGCTTGAAGCACCTTTCGCAAGCAAACAGCAATCCCGTTTTCAATACAGGAAATAAAACTGAGCTGGAGTAGCATCATGCAAACAAGTAAAGCATAAGTAAGATGTCATAAAATGAAGAATGAAAGCAAAGGCAAATATGACCCTACTTGACCGATGATCTAATGAGAACACCCTCACCTTCTGGTGTATTTATAGTCTCCGCAGAAATTCCAGGCGAAATAAGTCCCACCTCCTAATGACGTCAGAGCCAATCACTTTAAGGGGATGTGTTGTGACCGCTGTTAATGCTGGAGACAACATGATTGGCTATGACGTCATCAGAGGGCGGGGCTTATTTCACACGGAATCTCTGCGGTGACTGTAGTGACAGTATTTTCTTCAGAATACAGATGCATATTCTACAGAACACATTTAACTATAACAACCAAAGCCTTTAAAATGGATTTTTCTCTAATAACTATATTGACACAGTATATCGTAGCAAACTGAAGAACTTTCTATTTCATCAAATATACAGAACACGAATTTCCATATCAACCATCTAACATGTTCACACATATATATATATATATATATATATATGTATATATATATAATATATATATATATATATATATATATATATATATACATACATATATATATATATATATATGTATGTATATATATACATATATATATATGTATATATATACACACACACACATATATATATATATATATATCGTTGTGAAGTCTGATCTAATACCTTATACCATACCAAGACTAACGAAATAAACAAATGGAAAATAAGAAAAAATATATAAACTAGAGAAAAAAGAAACAGGAGTGAAATTTCTGAAGCTTAACAATACGAGGAAAGTATCAGTCGCTGAAAATGTGTAATCCTCTTTAGGAACTCTAATATTTACAAATAAGCTTAGCTAATAATAATAATAATAATAATAATAATAATAATAATAATAATAATAATAATATCACTATTATGTAATATTTATTAATAAGAAATAGAACAGAGACTTTTAGAAAAAGGGATAGTTTTCGCCGTGGAGGGATAGAGGACGACCGCCGGCTGTTCTCTTGGGCCTCGATCAATGATTACGTGGAGAAAATCCATTGTTCTTCCCCCGTATCAATGCTACAATAACAGAGCTGTGTCCTCTATTTGTCAACAGAGAGAGAGAGAGAGAGAGAGAGAGAGAGAGAGAGAGAGAGAGAGAGGTGCGTGGGTTGGAGTTAATTCCAAATGGCGAGGATACTCCCCACCCCGTTTAAAAAACAGGAAGGGGGGGGGGGGGGTTAGTTTATAGGTGGATGTAGAAAACAGTGAAAAGGCGGGCAGGGTCACCCAGCTGCCAAGGGCTATAAAGGGTTACGGATGGAGAAAGATTTAACGTTGAAATGGGAATCAGTGGCTAAATATAGCCACTCTGGGATTTGTGTCTAAAAACTGGCTTGTTTACAATTAAGATATTCGACTATTTAGACAAATAAAACTGATTAGCATCATTATATAAATGTTATGCATAAATTCATTTTATGTAAATATTTAAATTGATCGTATACGAAGAATTATACGAGGGTTTTTACTATAAATATACTTATAGAACAATGTTAACAACATTATAATTCTAAAAAGTTCATCTAGACTATTGATGTAACCTTCTCGAGTCATACAGGACTACAAGGTCTATCTTCAATAATCACCATGAATTAAATCTCTTTATGAACCACATGATTGGATTAAATGAAAACGTTTAAGGCTATAACTTCTAATATAAACTGAACCTAATGAGGTATCCGCGTAAAGATAAAGAGAGGCTGTTATATGAAGGTTCCTTACACAAGCAGAGCTAATGAACGTTTAACACGGCCTTGTGACCTTGACCCGTTGTTTTTATCTGTTTGTCTGCCTGATAAAACTCAAAACTTTCCATTTCTATTATTATCATTAATAATATTATCATCATTATCATTATTATTATTATTATTATTATTATTACTAGCTAAGCTACAATCCTAGTTGGAGAGCAGGATGCTACAAGCCAAAGAGTTCCAAAAGCAAAATAACCCAGTGAGGAAGGAAGAAAAAGGAAATAAACTACAAGAAAGTTTTAAGAACAATAACATTACAATAAATCTTTCATATATAAACTAGAAAATCTTCAAAATAACAAGAGAAATAAGATAGGATGGTGAGCCCGAGTGTACCCTCAAGCAAAAGAACTCTTCCCCAAGACAGTGGAGAACCATGGTACAAAGGCTATGGCACTACCCAAGACTGGAGAACAATGGTTTGCATTATTCTAATCACCTCTTCCATAGATTTCCCCAATCCTATTTCCTATACACAATGTGCTATTCATTGCTTTTCATGCAAAAAAAAGAAAATCTCTAGACTCCGACAACTTTTCTCCTTGCAATGACATCAACCTTGCTTCCAACGTCCTTTCATCTATTGCAACAAATTGATCAACTGCTCCATTCCCAGAATCCCTATTCCTCCCTACCCCCTCCGGCAGCATCCGGATTCCATCCCCGGCTTCTAACAGCATCACTGTCACCATGACTTCCTTAATTCCATCCCAGACCAGATACGAAGATAGGAGGCGATCATCGACCTGCTGGACACGGGCGAAAACCTAATAATAGTGAAGGCCATCATTAAGGATAATACGCTGGATTGGATTTTGATGAATTAGGGCCACATGGCCCAGAGATGGCACATCTGAGAGACAAACGGGAACGGAGGTATCTCAGAAGAGTGAAATGTGACTTCCAGTGCTTACAGTGCACCGTGCGAGGCGCAACAACGGCACTACTCTTCGAGGTATATCTTAAATGACTAAGCTGTCTGCTTCTCTCGCCATTTCTGGCAATAATATCCATAATGACTCGAGTGTAGAAAAATGGACTCTATTTTCCTGCGCAATAAGGCCCTTTCTTTCAAGACCTCTTTATGATCTCCACTTATTTCTACTGAACAATGGTTGAAGATGTTATAGTTTTCAGAAATTATTCGCTACCACGAGCACTATTTCCCTGTATAGATGGGCCAGATTTGAATGTGTTATAAGAATATATTGGACATAGTCTATTACTTATTGTTTGCGTGTCTATCCTTAACTGTATAATTTTGGTTCGACGCAGATCTAGCATTAAGCATATATTTTCAATTCCTACTGCCTCAGAGAGCTTGTATAATCATACCAATAGTACACACACACACACACACACACACACACACATATATATATATATATATCATACATTGCATGCAAATGTATACTAATCAATCACTTGCCTTCAATCCAGACAGTGATTTATTCTGTGAATAGGAAGTAAAAAACACGGAACAGATACACTACAAAATCTCATTAAAAGAAGGTGAACTCGTTCAAGCTCAGGTCAAACAAGGTCAAGATGGGATCGAACAAGTTGAGGAGAAGAGCATAAAATAATCCGAGGAAAATTTCTTCTCCAAAGTTTTAATTCCTCACAATCAAGTTGAGATTGTTGGATTTATTTTCTTAATGAGAGAGAGAGAGAGAGAGAGAGAGAGAGAGAGAGAGAGAGAGAGAGAGAGAGAGCATATCTAATGCATAAAACCACTTCCAAGATCTCATACGAAGTCACAACTTGAAATTAGACGCATTGCGTTTGTCTTCTGTCTCAACCACCATAAAGAGGAGTGGGTCCAAATATCTCTCTCTCTCTCTCTCTCTCTCTCTCTCTCTCTCTCTATGTACCTACAAGATCCAAACACAAATACATAAGAAGGCCCTATCATCCCCGCCCATCAAAGCGAGTCACGCCAACACACAAGAGTAAACAAAAGGATATCACGAAATCGTTATCTCCTGGAACTGTGAACTCGTGACGACGTTGTATAAGGCTTAACGGAGTGTCAGATCTCCGAGGACACTGGGTCACGAGGGGTCATTTGGGGAATAGGGTCACGTATTCAAGTACTTGGGGATGGTTCGATGGATAAATACGCTTCATAAAGACATAGAGTGGATTTGAATTCGCCAATAAAGATTACATGAAAATCTCATGATAATATTTGGGAATAGTCAAAATTTAGCTACAAAAAATAACAATTCTAAATATGACTCAACAGGAAGAAATAAGAAGGCATAAAGTAATATAAACTTGGTTTAAAAAAACTCTACTTGAACATTATTCAAAAAAGTTATGAAATCATCCCACCAAATAAAATAAAATCAAACGTATGTCAATCACTGCATGCTGTTGTAATCCGCTTTGCAACAGATCCCAGGAATATAGCTGGGCAAAGCTGAATGCAAGAGCATTACTTTACTAAACATCTCAAGTAACGTCGTCAGTAACAGAGATACTGTTATGATATCTGGCACTTGTAATAATAGTAAAATAATCATAACTGAGATAGACACTGGAAATGGTTTTATTATTATTATTCTTATTTTTATTATTATTATTAGTATTACTATTTTTATTATCATTACTAGCCAAGCCACAACCCTAGGTGGAAAAGCAAGATGCTATAAGCTCAAGGGCTCCAATAGGGAAAAAAACCCAGTGAGGAAAAGAAATAAGGAAATAAATAAATGATGAGAACAAATTAACAATGAATTATTTTAAAACCAGAAACAACGTCAAAACAGATATTTCATATATAAACTATAAAAAGACTTATCAGCCTGTTCAACATAAAAACATTTGCTGCAAGTTTTACTGATTCAACTACCCGATTAGGAAGATCATTCCATAACTTGGTAACAGCTGGAATAAAACTTCTAGAATACTGCGTAGTATTGAGCCTCATGATGGAGAAGGCCTGACTATATATGAATAGTTTCCAATATATATTTTACATTGAATGATTGAGGATGGATGACTTTATTTTATAAAATGATAATGAAGAATACAAATTGGTTTCTAGACCTACCAGAATTAATAATTTGTTAATTAATAAGGATTTGCGACGATCAGTTTTACATATCCTTCTCCGGGCAATAATGAACGAATTCTTTAATCCTTTTTCATATATGACTATGTGCAATACACGTGCAAAGGAAACATACAACTAAATAAATAGACCTACACAAAATTGAATAAAGAATGAGGCACTGACCTGTATGGTGTCTCTAAAGTAACTTCGTTTAGAGAAAGGGATATATATAAATATATACTGTATATATATATATATATATATATATGTGTGTGTGTGTGTGTGTGTGTATATATACATACATTATATATATTATATATATAAAAACATATATATATATATATATATATATATAAAACATAGCGGGACTGTGGGTGTCACAAACTAGAAAATTAAGGTAAGACAAAATATCAAAAAGTGAAATCCGATAAAGATCCCATCACAAAGAAAGAGCGTAAACACTAAATTGCCTCCTTTGCCCTTATCTGAAGACCTGGAGACATTGTGGGCGAGGTGCAAATAAGAGAGAGAGAGAGAGAGAGAGAGAGAGAGAGAGAGAGAGAGAGAGAGAGAGCGTAGGAGGTCATCTTGACTGAAATGCTTTAGCTGGAAGAGACTGGGTTTTATAGAATGTTTGTAAGAGGGGGGGGGGGAGAGAGAGACCAGGCTGGAGACCAAGAAGAGGAGGGGATTAGGGGGGTAATGCAGATCCACAATAGACTTACAAAATATGTAGGAGCCTTCCAGGATGGGGGACTGGATAGTCCGTTGACTATTTGGTTGGGTCTGGAAGTGTACTTGACTCTTTTCAGATGGTGGGGAAAAGTGTGCTGGATTTTCCAAGCAGTCTGGAAAATTTGTTGGAGATATCTAAAGGGTATGGAAATTGGGTTAAAGATGCTGGAACTTCAATGGCGTTAGGGACACTGCAAAGCCCCTTACTTCATTCTATATGGTTTTCAAAAATAACAACAAAAGCAGAACTATGATCTGGAATGGCCTTCCTCCGCGGCGAATTGAAATGTCTGGAACGACACAGACCCATTCCAGGATTTCTTCCGTCCTCCAGGGAGTAACAGCTCGTAGTTAAAAGTACTTTTGTTTAGAACTCGGGAAGTCAATATTTTTTTGCTCTGCGCAGATTTTTTCTTTTCAGTTAGAAATTAAGTGCAACTTTAAATTTAAACGCACGCTTCCTTATACGGTCTTGTACCTTTTAAAGAATTCTGAGCACTTTGCGTTTTTTATTACAATAACAACAAATATATATACATGTATGTATACACACACACACACACACACATATATATATATATATATATATATATATCCTAACGCAGTGAAAAGGTTCGTGTATCGCCATGTTCAGCACAGCTGTATTAGTCGGGGACACCCATACTAGATCGGTTTGTTATGAGCGATTAGGCAAATGTCTTCCACCATCACCAATCAGCAATGGCCAGTATGGTGATGAATATGGCCAAACCACAGACATAACCAAAGACAAGGTCTATAGATTATACCTATAGACCTTGACCAAAGACACGTCAGAAACCTTTGTCCTGTCGTGGGCTAGAAACGGCTGCATTTGTTGGTGTTGTGTGTGATGTATGCAATGTAAAATTTACTTTAATGTACTTAGGGCTATTTGAACATATGATTGTCTACATACAGTACACAACTAGACACTCAAACAATCTAAAACATGGAACACATTTTATGCTTGATACACTCAACACGATTGTGAGAGAAACCTTACATTGCCCTAGGGTGCTCGAATACTGAGAAGCAACACAAATTCCGATTTCCATTCCCGAATCTGAAGGTTCCTTTTTAACTAGTTCTGGTTTAGAAATATCTAAAGCAAATATTAATAAAATAACGATTCATAAAAGAATAACTTTTATATGTCTTTTTATCGGAATGTAAAAAGCTATCCACTTTATATGATTAACGTAAAATATACAAAAGATGATGAATTGACCGGTTTACAAAACTCTGAATATTACGTTTAACATCATGGTTTGAGAATACGATGAATTAACTATCTAAAAATAGATTTATTTAAACAACAATTCCCGGAAGTTGGCATATTTTTTGCGCATAATTTCAAGCAAAAATATATTTCAGAGAGAGAGGAGAGAGAGAGAGAGAGAGAGAGAGAGAGAGAGAGAGAGAGAGAATATCACACTTTGTAAAACAGCTTAATCATAACTTATTGAACATTAACAGTTGATATTTAAATATAGCAAAGAGGGCCATTATAATTTCCCTACATTTTAGCCAAATTCGTTTATTTTCCAAATTCTGATCACAAACAATTTCGGAAACCGTTCAGTTCCTACAAAGACATTTAATCGAAATGACATCACAAACGGACAACAATGCTAAAATCTAAGGAGAAAATATACATAAACCAAAATGAACTTTCTCACCATAAATAAATTCTCCTACCATTAATACATCGTAGAGCAAATAAAATCAAATATAGACGACATATACCTATGCCCAAAATGTAATAATAAATAAATGAAAAGCTCTTCTAGATGAAGCATTAAACACGATCACATGGAAAGCAGACATGCTTGCCTTAATCTGTGGGTTGAAGTATTCTGAAGTAATATTTGCCACAGGAACTAAAAAAAGGAAGAAGGACGGGATCCATTAGGTCGAAAGAGGGAGCATTCAACTACACTACATTCTTTATCAACATCAATATACATATAGAAATAGATGAACATTCCTAGTAAAAAAAATGGGTAGGGTTCATCCAAATTAGTCTAATTAAATAAATGTTTACAGGTCTATAGATAACGAAGATTTAATAGTATGCAAGAAACACTTCTATAAAAACATATTGTCTAGCAACTCGTGAACACATAAAATGAACTTCAAAATTATTAATACCAAAACTTTAATGATTCATACATATATATATATGTATATATATAATATATATATATATATATATATATATATGTGTGTGTGTGTGTGTATATACATATATATATTTATATATATATATACATATATATTCATATACATATATATATACATGTTTTTTTACATATATATATATATATATGTATATATACATACATATATACGTGTATATATATAGGTATATATACACACACACACACACACACATATATATATATATATATATCCTTTTATATACTTCTGTCAACTGTCATTTCTATTATTAGAATTAGTCTCTTGATATATATTTACAAAGCTATTTATTCCATCAATAATAATAAAACTATTCCGATACATACGTTTCAACAGCATATTATTTCGAATAACAAATTACGCTGATTTAAAGCATGTTGATTTACAAAATACAACATAAATTACTTCATAAACTACAAATAAAAATATGAAAATAAAAATAATAAAATATGATAAAAATAGTAATTTTATTAAAACTTATGGATAAAACACTTAAGTCAAAACAACTAGTTTTTTTTAAATCACTGACTTGAGAGAGAGAGAGAGAGAGAGAGAGAGAGAGAGAGAGGTCCTAGTATTTTACCAAATATGAAATAAAGGACCTAATCAAATATAATCAAATATATATATATATATATATATATATAGAGAGAGAGAGAGAGAGAGAGAGAGAGAGAGAGAGAGAGAGAGAGAGGTCCATGTATTTTACCAAATATGAAATAAAGGACCTAATCAAATATAATTGAAATATAAACAGCATAAATATAAGAGAGAGAGAGAGAGAGAGACAGAGAGAGAGAGAGAGAGAGAGAGAGAGAGAGAGAGGTCCTAGTTTTTTACCAAATAGGAAATAAAGGACCTAATCAAATATAATTAACATATAAAAAGTATAAACAAATTTATGTGAGAGAGAGAGAGAGAGAGAGAGAGAGAGAGAGAGAGAGAGAGTAGCTTTTACCAGCTATGAGAAAACAACCTACTAAAGATAATTAAGCATAAATGAAATATGATAACTTTAAAAAATGAGAGAGAGAGAGAGAGAGAGAGAGAGAGAGAGAGAGATCCTAGTATTTTACCAAATATGAAATAAAGGGCCTAATCAAATATAATTAAAATATAAAAACTATAAAAATGAGAGAGAGAGAGAGAGAGAGAGAGAGAGAGAGAGAGTAGATTTTACCAACTATGAAAAAACAACCTACTAAAGATAATTAAACATAAATGAAATAACAAATGAAAACTATAAAAATATGAGAGAGAGAGAGAGAGAGAGAGAGAGAGAGAGAGATTTTACCAGTTATGAGAAAACAAACTACTAAAGACAATTAAATATAAATGAAATATAAAAACTATAAAAATGAGAGAGAGAGAGAGAGAGAGAGAGAGAGAGAGAGAGAGAGAGCCTGGCAGTCTATAGGGTTCACCTCTGATGTAAGCAGGGCTAAATCCTTGGCACCGCCTGTGTATGTACAAAGACATGTGAAGTCCACTAACCTATAAGCATGAGGTTTGACAAGCCAAGAAGTTTAGTAGGACAGAAAAGTCTGCATTCTTACGATATAATTAAGATTTGATGACGGGGATCGGTTTAGAATAGAAAAATAATGAGTCATTAATACAATTCCTTATAATAAACATCTTGGAAATATATTGGTTGATGTACTAGTGATAAAATATGAATCACCATTAAAAAATAATGTTATTAAGGGTTAAGAAAAATGTCTGAAATATCAAGAACTTATCACAATTTTTTTTTAAATAAAATAGGCAAAAAATTTATATATTCATTAACGTGAAATTCTAAAAATGTCACCATTAAAAATTCCAAATATACATATTAAAAACCACAAAAATTATGATATTAATGACCTGAAATGAAATATCTTAAAGAGTAAAAACACTTGGGAATGTTTCAAAATTAATATATCATCTTTTTTATACATCTTACTTAAGGGGTTATTCATAGAATACAAAATATCTATAATTACATTCCTGCTAAAAATACTCTTATTACATAATCATAATTTCAATAACATTCAAGTTATTAACTATATACACCAGAGGAGCATTCCTGGACATATAAGGTTTATAAGACTAGGCCTACTTTTCAAGACAAAGCACAAACAGACACAAAGGCCAAAGAAAGGTTGGCAACAAAGTCTTCGAAATGCTGATGACATTAACTACGTTAATCAATCAGTGGACTCATATCATTGTAAATAAGAATAGACATACACAGTACAAATGTAAGTTGCGCTTAGATTGTTTTCATCAAGTACAGGCAGTAATTTTTTGTATATTATATTTCGTTATTTACAACAATATAAACGCAATATTCATCTGTGTACGAATAATAATAATTTCCTACAATGACTGTGGTAAACATTGAATTTATATACTGTACATACCAGTATATCGCTCTATTCCCTAAATAAATTACAAAAATAAGTTGACAAATGAAACTTTTCTCTGCCAATACATTTTATTCTACGTTGAAAAGATGACCTTGAGCGTATAATAAATTCTTAGGTGACCAATCATGACACCCCCAGTTTAGCTGTAAGACCCACGCTTTGCCTGCATAATCCTTCTAGGGATTTATTAATACATTAATGATTTCTTTTATTGCTCTTTTTGTTTTACTGTCTCGGGTTCTTTGATTTTTTTTTCTTTTTTTTTTTTTTTTTGCATATGAAATTCAAAGCTTTTATGAAAACGTTTAAGAAATGAACCTAGTTTGAATGAAATATCTCGCTAAAAGAATTTGAAATGTCTAATCTTTCTGTGGGATTTTCCTTTATATTTCATCAAGCACGCGTTGCTCTAATATTCTTTACGAAGGCCAAGACCTTCTTCAGTATTACTCAAATTTTCAGTCTCATTTTTGGCATTCCTTTGAATGGTATTTTTCAAGATTTGAAAAGATATTTTTTTTTCTATACTATAAATCTATTTTAAGCTGTCTAAAATTGTCCTTTAAGTCTCATTGTTAATCTGCATATATTTAAGAATGACTAAATTGCCTGCGAATTCTCTAAAAGCTCACATAAGCACACCTTTGATACATCATAAGCCTTCTAAAATGTCAACAGCATTTCTTCAATTTATACGAGACCTTGAATTTCATTTCTTCGAGCTTTCCAAAATGCATTCAACATTTCAAAGAGCTCTGGCGCGCATAAGACTCAAAGCTCTCTAAAGCTTAATAATAAGAAGTACTCTACAACTAAATACAGTTCTTGCAGATGCAATAAAAACAGACTACACAAAACATGAGGTCAGTCAAGTAGCAATTAAGAAAGGGTTATAAAAGGTGCTCTGGAAGGTAAACAAAAGAGGTGATCGATTGTTTGCTAAAGAGGAAAGAAAAAAAAAAGCTCTTATAAAAGGTCAAAAGGTCAAGTATTTTCTTCGTCGCACTTACCAGAGGTCATCCTCATGGTCCGACGCCGGCAAGCAAGACCAGGGTAAACAAAAGCATAGGAATTATTATTATGAAAGCATAACTCATTCACGGTGGGGGGAGGGGGGTGGAAGGATATGACACATGCAATTGGGAGTGAACCGCTGAAATAAAATAGGCCTTAAAACTGCTCTGAAAAAGGGGGTAAAACAGTGAGTGACCGGTTCTTTGCTATGTGAGAGAGAGAGAGAGAGAGAGAGAGAGAGAGAGAGAGAAGGTGAAGGGACAGCAGCATTTTTTTTATTTTTGGAAGGGTGATTATTATAACACAAATTAGTGACTTAGTGAGAAAGTGAGATCTTATTTTTGAAGAAGCAGGGAACGTGCCTTTTTTCCGGTGAAAAAAGAACATGAAACACAAAGGAAAAGAGATTTATTGCAAAGTGAGGGGAATTTCCCCTTTTTGAAAGCGATTACGTAAAAGGGGGTGGAGGGAGGTGAGGGATTTCATGATGATTTTTTTCAGATAACAAAACAATTGCAAAATAAACACAAGCGATTGATGAGTGGTGGAATTTTGCTTTTGCTTAAAAACAAACAAAAATTTGATAAATAAAAACCAATTGAGATTTTGTCATTAGTTTGGGGAATTTTTTAGAATTTTGACGAATTGAGCAACCAACCGAAAGACAACTTTAGCTTTATAGAACACTTATGAATTACTTTAAAATTCATAACAAAAAACCTAATAAATAAATGTTCATACACGCTCATTACGCTGTAATGCTATTTTTTTTATCTCTCACTCGCTTTCCCGCAATGATAATAGAAACACTTGTTTAAGCTTGCCATCGCATGTTCTTTTTTGTGGGAATGTTTGTGATATTGTTGCTCTCAACTGTTTATATATAAGCTTCATATTGTTTGAAATTTTGACATTGTTGCTCTCAACTGTTTGTATATAAGCTTCATATTGTTTGAATTTTTGTGACATTGTTGCTCTCAACTGTTTGTATATAAGCTTCATATTGTTTGAATTTTTGTGACATTGTTGCTCTCAACTGTTTGTATATAAGCTTCATATTGTTTGAATTTTTGTGACATTGTTGCTCTCAACTGTTTGTATATAAGCTTCGTATAGTTTGAATTTTTGTGACATTGTTGCTCTCGATTGTTTGTATAAAAGCTCGTTATCTGTTGAATAAACGTTAGTTGCATTTACCTCTCTACTACTGTTATAACTTAACAGATACGTTGCCACACAATTGAGGTTTATCTTAGGAATGACAATAACAATGAATAATCTATGTATGAATGTAGGTATATTAATTTTTTTTCTCAAAATAATCAGAGAGAATTATTATTAATCGAATTTGAGGACCAACTGAAAGTTGAAACGTCTGAAATGTATAAAAAAAGAGTGACAATGGATATTAACTGGAATGAAAGTAAAATAGGCCAGATATAAATGAGATATGAACATAGGAAGAATGTTAAGAAAGGGTTGAATTATATGTGAATGGGGAATGGCTTCTAGGTGGAATGAATATTAGCAAAAAAGATATTACCTAGACAAAAAAATTGACCCAAAAATAAAACAAAGGTAGGAAAGATAATCATTTTATATACTAAATCGTGCACATGATCTTAATACGAAAAAACCCAAAATTCAAAGTTTTAAAAATAGTTATTAACTAAGTCTATCTATTAACTTACTTTTTTCCTATTTTTACAAGACAATTGAATATATCTACAAGCAACAGAAACACATACACATAATACATACGTTTGCAACGGGATGACAAGTATATGTAACATACAGCAATTTCAATGTCCATTACATTACATAGAATTAAATATTTACATACCATTAAACTAGCTATGAACAAGATACTGTCAGTCTTAGTGCATGTAGCGTATATACTCTGTACTTGCGTGTTTATAGGCAATCACCATCACCAACTTAATAATACAGAAAATAAAGATAGATATATGAAGGCTATCGTCATAGAAAACAAAGTAATCATAAAAAAATGTTTTTATTTACGCCATTCTTCATAATGAATAACATTTGAAAATAATAACTCATTAATAGTCTTACATTTATGTTCCGTATAGTAGAGTTATAGCTGTAATTGACTATATTATCATATAATCAATAATGTAATTTTTCGTCTAATAATTGGAGATATCATTTGCTGCCTCATAAATACCACATAGGCCTTGTATCTACACAACCCTCATAATTAGCACGTAGACCTCCCCTACAATTAGTGTGACCTTTCTCTCTCTCTCTCTCTCTCTCTCTCTCCTCTCTCTCTCTCTCTCTCTCTCCTAGCAGTTTTTTGTACCTTGGATCTGTGTTCCAAATTAATTTTTGAACGATGATTTGCAAAGTATCACAAATACCAAGATGGTCTCCTTTCGAAATCAAATGGACATAGTAACTTTTCTCATACACAAAGCAGTATCTAATTCTGGATCGAAACCCTGTATACAAT
>NC_090743.1:110138100-110225643 GCF_036898095.1 Palaemon carinicauda | reverse complement strand
AAGAATATACATACATATTTGCACACATACATGTATAAGGCCCCCCATACTCATCATATATACAGTATATATATATATATATATAGATTTGTGTGTGTGCATATACATATACATACAAACACACACACGCACATATATATATATATATATATGTATATCTATATATATATATATATATATATGTGTGTGTGTGCGTGTGTGTGTTTGTCTGTATATGTATATGCACACACACAAATCTATATATATATAATATATATATATAATCAACGTACTAAGTCCAACGCTTTTCTAAGAAGTAATTCTCCACTGAATCCATCCTCCTTCCCCCCTTCTCTCTCTCTCTCTCTCTCTCTCTCCACTTAATTCTCAGTCCAGCGCAAAAGACGGACCGATTACTAACGTATTGATCACACGACGCCATTGCGAAATCTCTCGACAGCAAAATGCATGCAGGGCTGCTCTCTCCCTCTCGGCACGAATGCAGACACTCTTCTTCTGCGCAGGCAATGTTTAATTCCAAAAGCCGGCTTTTGAGAGAGAGGAGAGAGAGAGAGAGAGAGAGAGAGAGAGAGAGAAGTACATTTTCACAGTTAGTACTGCGTATGGAGACAAACAATACCTCGGTTTTTACCGGATGTCAACCATACTTTTATAACTTAGTAACCTTCAGCAGTTGTCCTTACCTAACACCAATTCCTCCCCCCCCCCCTTAACCTCTAGCAATCCATACGTTAAAAGAAATAAGGAATTAAAAGCAGGAGAGACTATTTCTTCTGGTCACTGGGATAAATTTATTAGATTATTCATATATTGCGTCATAGGCAGTTCAGTGTGCCAGGGTACATTGCGTAAAAACGTCAAGAATCCTGACAGGTGCGCACACGCGAGCACGCACGAATGCCAAAAGATACACGAAATCATTTCCGTTTCTCATTCTTTATGTATACATATAAATACAGTATACTTGTGTGTATAATAAACACGATAGAATGCGTGCTGTTGCCTCATGAATTCTACAGTCATAAAAAAATAATATTTATTTGCTTGCTTCATTGAATTTCGGCAGTAGGGTCCAGATCTGGGGCCAGGGAGGCCGTTAGTGTAAAGTTGATATTCAAAGGAGGTTGGACAGCAAAAAGCAGGAAAGGTAGAAGACTAATAAGGGGTGACGGAGGAGCAAGTTCCCCCTTACCCCCGCCCCCATCGGCTGTTACGTCCCAGAGCGTAACACGCGCACACACAAACACGTCCTCGTGGTCACACACACACACGAAGGCCGCCATCACGAGCATCTCAAATGGTGCCGGCGTCCACGTGACACGCCCTGTCTATAAGCGTCTGAGAGAGAGAGAGAGAGAGAGAGAGAGAGAGAGAGACCATTCTCCGGCATGGCTATACAAACACATCATTCTGTATGCCAGAATATGAAAATATGGCAGAACTTGGCAACAATTTGATGATGTGGACGAATATCCATGCTGATGTTAATTGCTCAATAATAAGAGTTCGGGGCCCCAGACCTGGGAGGCCATTCAGTGGTGAGGTAGTAGGTTGGCCGGGCACCAGCCACCCGTTGAGATACTACCGCTAGAGAGTTATGGGTCCTTCGATTGGCCAGACAGTACTACAGTGGATCCTTCTTTCTGGTTACGGTTCACTTTCCATTTTGCCTACACATACACCGAATAGTCTGGCCTATTCTTTACAGATTCTCCTCTGTCCTCATACACCTGACAACACTGTGATTATCAAACAATTCTTCTGCTCCCAAGGGGTAACTACTGCACTGCAATTGTTCAGTGGCCACTTTCTCTTGGTAAGGGTAGAAGAGAGTCTTTAGCTATGATAAGCAGCTCTTCTAGGAGAAGACACTCCAAAATCAAAGCATAGTTCTCTAGTCTTGGGTAGTGCCATAACCTCTGTACCATGGTCTTCCACTGTCTTGGGTTAGAGATCTCTTGCTTGAGGGTACACTGGGCGCACACTATTCTATCTTATTTCTCTTCCTCTGGTTTTGTTAAATATCTTTTAGTTTATTTAAGAAATATTTATTTCAATGTTGTTACTGTTCATAAGATATTCTATTTTTCATTGTTTCCTTTCATCACTGGGCTATTTTCCCGGTTGGAGCCCTTGGGCTTACAGCATTCTGCTTTTCCAACTAGGGTTGTAGCCTAGCAAGTAATAATAATGATAATAATAATAATAATAATAATAATAATAATGAGGTACAAAAGTTAAAAAAAGTTAAAAGAGACAAGTGGAAAGAATTGGAAGGAGAGGAGGTAAGGTGGAAGTCTAGAAAAGGAGTGTTTACATTTCTATGTAAGCATTAGTTTATGTATGTGTGTATATATATATTATATATATATATATATATATATACATATATATATCCCTTATATAAGCAGCTCTTCTAGGAGAGGGACACTCCAAAATCAAACTATTGTTCTCTAGTCATACCAGGTAAGAGGGGTTGTAGTTAAGAAAGGGGAAAGGGGAAGTGGGTGGGAAAGGCTGAATCTGTGTGTGCGTGTGTGTTCATATCTAAATGAATAGTTAGCCGTTATTATTGACGGGTCGCGTACGCTAACGGGTAAAAACTGCATTGTAATTTTTCAAAGGCTACTCTCCTTTTTTAAGGATAGATGAGACTCTTTAGCTATGGTAAGCAGCTTTTCTAGAAGAACCACTGTTCTCTAGTCTTGGGTAGTGCCATAGCCTCTGTACCATGGTCTTCCACTGACTTGGGTTAGATTTCTCTTGATTAAGGGTACACTCGGGCACAATATTATCTCATAATTGTTTATATGTGACATATCTATTTAATGTTGTTATTGATCTTGAGATATTCTATATAGTTATTCATTACCTCTTTTAGTCTATATAGTTTATTTATTTCCTTATTCCCTTTCCTCACTGGGCTACTTTCCTGTTGGAGCCCTTGGGATTATAGAATCCTGCTTTTCAAACTAGTGTTGTAGCTTAGCTAGTAATAATAAGAATATATAAATATAGTGTGCGTGAGTGTGCGCATGTGCTTAGCACCCTTGGGGGCTATTTACAGTCCAATATAATAAAAAATGAGAAGATTGAAGAGACTGAAAGGTTGAGGCTAAGTTAGCTGACATCTGATAGGAAGATTGAACAATAGTTGGGGTCACGATAAATACATTTTTGAGCAAGGTTCATAATTTACAAGCGAGACCATTTTCTGTCGTCATTTTGAATCTGAATATTTATGATACCAATTATCACTTCTTAGAACTTGATTAGGAGAAGATATCACATTATATATATATATATATATATACATATATATATATATATATATATGTCAAGTACTTTCTTCTAACAGGAAAAGGGTAAAACTGCAGAATCGTGGAGATAATGAATACTTTTCTAATAAAATGTAAAATAAGCCTCATTACAAATATATATATATATATATATATACATACATTATAATTATAAATATGTGTGTGAGCGCGTGTGTGTGTGTGTGAATTGAAATCCACCACAAACAAACACAAACACAGTATATATATATATATATATATATGGATAAATATCAACACAACATCGTGTTCAAATAGAAATAAATTTCTACCTCATACTTGGGATCGAACGCTAGCCCTTCTAATGAAAGGCCAGTCGAAACCATCCATGCCACGAGAGCCCATAAAAGGAAATCTGAACCTGACACTAATCTAGCTGTCCGAGGATTTACCTGATGAGACATCAGTCTCTTTACCAGCGAGTTTTACCAGATTTCCCCGGGCCACCACGTGACACAATTGGTAGTAATTCATTCAAATTACCCCTAATGAGTCAATATGGATAAATATCAACACAACATCGTGTTCAAATAGAAATAAATTTCTACCTCATACTTGGGATCGAACGCTAGCCCCTTCTAATGAAAGGCCAGGTCGAAATATATATATATATATATATATATATATATATTTATATATAACCTGTAATAACAACATTTAAACAAATCAAACACATTATTAAACAAAAAATATTCCCTAAGTCCACCACTTCAAATGAAAGCGAAGTAAGTCCTTGCCTCTTAACAGGAAAGTTAACCGGCGCAAATCGAAATAAATCCCACACACGTACAGCAATACCCTGCAAGAGCGGGTCTATTATGACGTTGCGTAAGGATACGATGAAATTGCACAAAATGTTATAACGAAGGCCAAGTTCGGTTGGCCATTAACGATGTAGGTCAAACCTCTACAGAATGGGAAGGCTACAGATGCCCTCTGCATAGGTTATTGAATATTTACATGTAATTAAATGTTATGATATGGTAATTTCATAGGTTAGAAGGCGATATCATACTATGCGTAGGACGGTAAATTTGTAGTCCTATTAAGAAGAAAAAGAACTAGAAGAGAGAGAGAGAGAGAGAGAGAGAGAGAGAGAGAGCTCTAACCCGTGTGTTATCTATCCGACTCTCGCAATTTTTTTCTTTTAAGGGGCCATTGCTCTTCTTCGATTCCTCCTTTTCTTCCCTTATTTTCCTCTCCTTCATTTTTCTCCTCACTCTCATGTCTTATCTTGCCTTTACCCCTACTATAAATCTCTCTCTCTCTCTCTCTCTCATCTCTCTCTCTCTCTCTCTCTCTCGCCATTACTCTTTCAAAATGACCTACTTCTGAGGTACTCTTTTCACCTCTCTTGACATCAAGCAGAAGAGGTATTTAGGGGGGAACCACAATATCCTCCCCTGGTGGGGAATGAGAGGGGGGGGGGATATAAAGAAAGTAATGTTGAGGAAGTTTTCAGCATGTAAATGTCATACGTTCATATAAAACGGTACAGCGTTTAGATCACATTTGCTAGGAGAGTTGTTAGCCCCTTGGCTAATTCGTATCATTCTTCTTAGCTGAAAATACTGTAGGCAGCAAGTTCGCTAGGTTCAAGAAAAGTAGTTGGAAGTTAAAACACACACACACACACACACACACATATATATATATATATACGAAAGTATACATGCATATATATACACAGAAAATATTTCTCTCTCTCTCTCTCTATATATATATATATATATGTGTGTGTGTTAATATATATATATATATATAAAATGTATAAACAGAGAAAGTATATCTATGTATGAATATATATACATATAAATATATGATTGTGCATATAATATATATATATATATATATATAAATATATGTTTATGCATATATATATATATATATACACACCTTTACAACCGGCACATTAATTTAATTTCATAAAATACCAAATAAACAAACTCATCATAAGCTACCAGCAAAAAAATAATATATGCCAACAACATCCAATAACCTCGCAGCGAACAACAACAACAACAACAACAACACCCGCTAGCTAAACTCGCTTCCGGAACCGATTCGTGAAGGAGGGCGACACTCGAGACGAGACCGAGACTCTCCAGATCCTTAGGAATTCTTTTTAAGAGTAACGTGACTTGGATTAGATTCTGAATGACCTTTTCCAGTCGGACTAACCATTCTTGAGGTCACGTGGTTGGTGGGGAACTTATAAAAGGCTTCAGATTCGATTGTATTCTTCAAATATGTCCCAAAACTTCCAATGATTAGGGAATTTTAATTAGTATTGTCTCCTTTTGTCAGTTGATGGACATATCAGCAATTATAAAAATTATACTGGTATACAAATATATATATATATATATATATACATATATATATATGACATATATATATACATATATATATATATATATATACATACATATATATACACATATATATTCATAAAATAGACATATATATATATATATATATATGTCTATTTATGAATATATATGTGTATATATATGTATGTATATATATATATATATATACATACATATATATACACATATATATTCATAAATAGACATATATATATATATATATACATATATATACATATATATAATTTATATATACATATATAAATATATTTACATATATATATATATATATATATACACTCCACACACATTATATATATATATATATATATACTGTATATATATATATATATATATGGGTGTGGTGTGTGTACGTTTGTATGAATACCATACGTACTTGAAAAACAAGCTCCCTAAGTGTAGTGTGACGCAACATAATACTGCACGTATGCGACTCTTAACCATCGCATCTAGACCGAAAAAAACAGAGAGAGAGAGAGAGAGAGAGAGGAGAGAGAGAGAGAGAGCGCCTTGTGGCGGCATCTAATACCATCGACCATCGTCCTTCGAACAAGCTGAATGAGGTTTTACAGTCCCATCGTAAATAGTCCATCAGCCAATCAGGTTGCAGAACCGTATCATGACTACAACCTTCGACCAATCAGCAGCGAGAGAGAGGAAACTTTCCCAGCATTATGATACATTTCCGTACGCGGCTGGTTTTTTTTTTTTTTTAATGCTGTTTTCCATTTGAGTCTCAAGGTTTGCTAACTGTGACCGCAAGGCCATGAGGTTTGATTACGGTTTGGAGGCGCTTTTTTTATTGTATCTATGTAGTGGCGTCCTTGTATTTTCTTATAAAACAAAGCTCAGACACAATATCAATAATAATAATAATAATAATAATAATCTACCCTTAGAACACTTTTAATAGCCCTTTGGTTCCCTGATAGGATAAAAGACATCTTCTTAATAAACTAATAAAATATATACTAATATATATATATATATATATATGTATGTATATATATATTGATATATATACACATATGTGCATATATATATATATATATATACAGTATATATATATATATATATATATAAAATACAGTATATACACAGGGTTGGTCAAAAGTAAGGTTACAGCTAACACTTAAACACTTTATATTTAGAAAACATCTACACATTTAATTACATACATTTTATTTACATACAGTAGACATTTAACAATGAAAATTTATCTCTCAAGTGCTCAAAATGTATTCATGTCTAAAACGTTACTGTGAAGGTGAAAAAGATAACGAATAATGAAATAACTGTATCCTTACTTTTAGCCCAGCCTGTGTATATATATATATATATATATACATATACTGTATATATATATATATATATAATACATACATACATATATACAATAGGTTTTCTGAATGAATACACACTAACATTAAAATATGATGAATATACAACTCAAGGAATCTTAACAGTATACTAGGTGTATACGTTGGTATTTAAAAGAATCTTTTGTTAAAAAAAAAAAAAAAATCCATCATCCAATTTCAGTTACCCTATTTAAGAGACACTCTGGCACACTATTCTATGTGTGTTCTCTTCCTGTAGTGATTCTTTTTTAAGTTTTTTATAGTTTATATATCTATGATCTATTCTAATGTTGTTACTGTTCTTAAAATATTTTATTTCAATTATTCATTACTTCTCTTGTAGTTTATTTCGTTTTTCCATTTCCTCACTGGGTTATTTTTTCATGTTGTACCCCTTTGGCTTACAGCATCCTACTTTACCGACTAGGGTTGTAGCTTAGCTCGTAATAATAATAATAATCAAACAATTTCTCTTCTCCGCAAAAGTATTTTTATAAACAAAACAACATTGAACTGTAAGAAAACAATAAAACAATTAAAAAAAATGCACCACCCCCAATAAAAGAGAACCATTAACAAGAGCGACATCTTTACCGCCATTAAAAAAAAAAAAAAAAAGGAGTTAATAACTTCCTCCATGTATTTCTTTCCCTCCCACGCCAGACGGCAAACCAGGAAGGCAGGAATTTCTGGTCTGCAGCCAAGGCTCTTTGCAGTGATAGAGGCGCGCAGGCGAGTGGTAAAAGAAGAGAAGTGTGAGTTTCTGTGTCATTAAGTTGCATCATGATACCCTCTGCGTCTGTGGGTTAGTCGCTCAGGGCTTCATGTGACAAAATGTAATTGTGTTTGGTCTTCCTGTCAATCATCCTCATGGGGGAAACTAGTCCATTTTATCAACGTTAATTGAGGCTGTAATTATAGCGTTTATCAGAGCTCATTTAATATGTAATTATTATTATTATTATTATATTATTATTATTATTATTATTATTATTATTATTATTATTATTATTTATACTAAACCAAGTTACAATCCTCGTGGGAAAGTAAATGCTACAACCACAGGGTCTCCATCAGGGAAAATAGTTCAGTGAGGAAAGGTAATAGGGGAATCGCAAATTAAATATACTGCATTATTAGTAATGAATGAAAAAAAAATTAAGATCAGTACCAATATAAAGTGGATCAGTCATATATTAACTATTAAAAGTGACTTACGTCAACCTACTTAACATAAAAACCTTTATAAAAAGGTTGAACTTCAGATGTTCGAATGATTTAGACTTCAACAAACGCTGCCAATTAGCGCAAAGAAATGACTCGCTGTTTTCAGAAATAGATAGACTGTCCTTATTAGATGAATTTATTAATTTATGTTGCATGGCCCACCACTGGGGTCGGGGAGAACATTTAGCACCGAATGCATTGTCTTCACAATGACACAGACTGTCCTTGTTACACCCTAAATTAGAATGGACTTGAGGATTTATGCTACATGGTCCAGCAATAGAGGCAAGGATGCTATTCAGTACCGAAATACAATTGTAGGAAAACTATACAATTGTAAGAAAACCACAATTGTAGGAAACCATACAATTGTAGGAAAACTATACAACTGTAAGAAAACCACACAATTGTAGGAAAACCATACAATTGTAGGAAAACTATACAATTGTAAGAAAACCACACAATTGTAGGAAAACCATACAATTGTAGGAAAACTATACAATTGTAAGAAAACCACACAATTGTAGGAAAACCATACAATTGTAGGAAAACTATACAATTGTGAGAAAACCACACAATTGTAAGAAAACTATACAATTGTAAGAAACCATACAATTGTAGGAAAACTATACAATTGTAAGAAAACCACACAATTGTAGGAAAAATATACAATTGTAAGAAAACCACACAATTGTAGGAAAACCACACAATTGTAGGAAAACCATACAATTGTAGGAAAACCACACAATTGTAGGAAAACCATACAATTGTAAGAAAACCACACAATTGTAGGAAAACCATACAATTGTAGGAAAACTATACAATTGTAAGAAAACCACACAATTGTAGGAAAACCATACAATTGTAGGAAAACTATACAATTGTGAGAAAACCACACAATTGTAAGAAAACTATACAATTGTAAGAAAACCATACAATTGTAGGAAAACTATACAATTGTAAGAAAACCACACATTGTAGGAAAAATATACAATTGTAAGAAAACCACACAATTGTAGGAAAACCACACAATTGTAGGAAAACCATACAATTGTAGGAAAACCACACAATTGTAGGAAAACCATACAATTGTAAGAAAACCACACAATTGTAGGAAAACCATACAATTGTAGGAAAACTATACATTGTAAGAAAACCACACAATTGTAGGAAAACCATACAATTGTAGGAAAACTATACAATTGTAAGAAAACCACACAATTGTACGGAAAACCATACAATTGTAGGAAAACTATACAATTGTAAGAAAACCACACAATTGTAGGAAAACCATACAATTGTAAGAAAACCACACAATTGTAGGAAAACCATACAATTGTAGGAAAACTATATAATTGTAAGAAAACCACACATTGTAAGAAAACTATACAATTGTAAGAAAACCATACAATTGTAGGAAAACCACACAATTGTAAGAAAACCACACAATTGTAGGAAAACTATACAATTGTAAGAAAACCACATAATTGTAGGAAAACCATACAATTGTAGTAAAACTATACAATTGTAAGAAAACCACACAATTGTAGGAAAACCATACAATTGTAGGAAAACTATACAATTGTAAGAAAACCACACAATTGTAGGAAAACCATACAATTGTAGGAAAACTATACAATTGTAAGAAAACCACAGAATTTTCTGAAAACCGCACAATTGTAGGAAAACTTTACAATTGTAGGAAAAATATATAATTGTAAAAAAACCATATAATTGTAGGAAAACTGTACAATTGTAAGAAAACCACAGAATTGTAGGAAAACCATACAATTGTAGGAAAACTATACAATTGTAAGAAAACCACAGAATTTTCTGAAAACCGCACAATTGTAGGAAAACTTTACAATTGTAGGAAAAATATATAATTGTAAAAAAACCATATAATTGTAGGAAAACTGTACAATAGTAGGAAAAATATACAATTGTAAAAAAAAAACCATATAATTGTAGGAAAACTATACAATTGTAAGAAAGCCACAGAATTTTCTGAAAACCGCACAATTGTAGGAAAACTTTACAATTGTAGGAAAAATATACAATTGTAAAAAAAACCATATAATTGTAGGAAAACTATACAATTGTAGGAAACCTATACAATTGTAGGAAAACCATATAATTGTATGCAAACCATACAATTATATTATGAACTTAAAACTCGGTTAGACAACAACATGTTGAAAAATGAAACAAGAACGGAATAAAGTACAAAAGAAGGTTGAAATGTTGATGCAACCAAGACCCCTAAAATAATGCCTATAACCCACCCACCTCCAACTTTATGGCTCCCCTCAAAGTTCCCTTCAACCAGTCCGCGTCTTGACGAAGGTCACCAGACCCGTCATTTGGGAACCCTACATTTACATGGTGGGAAATTACTTCTGGCGGTCTGGAGGAGTTGGTCTTTGTTTAAAGTTTGTGCTGTTGCGGAGTAATATTTAAGGTTTTATTTGAATTATTCCATTTTGATAAAAGATATTTTGTTTTTTAATGCCTCAACCGTCTCTCACAATCGTTGAAAATTATCGAATATATTACTTTTTATGTATCTTTTATATTAAGGTTCTATCATCATAATCAAATCCTTTATCTTAAACTCTATACCTCACGTCAAAAAAGTCAATATGAAAAGATTCCAAGCAATGATACTACACGTTGCTTTGTCTGATTCACTTCACCGAATTTTAAGCCAGTCATCTAACATTTAAAAATAATTGTTCCGTTTTCTGAACAAAATCCAAAACAGTAACCTGACCTGTTCTTATCAATGTGCCAATTTGAGGTAAGAAAAACAAACTTGGATTCTTTCATTTATCAAATAAAGAATAAGATTAAAACATTTAAATCAACATAGAAATAAACTCGACTTAACAGATATATTCAAATTTTAAAAACGGCAGCATTCAGATTATTTTGGAATACATCTGTTCTTATTAAGTATGCGAGGATATGTTTACATCCCGGGATACTATACTCGTGACCTACTTGGCGCCTGGCTTAGCCAGTTAGTTCACGCCACCTGTCCTTTATTCTTGGCTACCAATTTGCACCGTTCGCGATTTCATCATTCGCTCAAGCGTTTCTCGAGCTATAAATACTGAAGTAAGTTGTCCTATAAATGCCTTTAAAAATTCTGATTTTGATTTTATTTTATAAATTTCAGTTCTACCTTGCATGTAAGAATATAAATACACTATATGTAAACCATAGTATGCATGTACTGTATATATGTACAAATTCGCGGGTGTGGACTAGCACAGACGCAAGTAGAAAGACATGTCTGAGGCCTTTATTCCGCAGTGGACTAGAAACACCTGATGATGATGTATCTATACATGTATATAAAATTAAAATCCTTTAAATTTAGCACCAAGTATCAATACATCTCAATGCAGTTTGTCAGAACTAAAAAAAAAAAAGAAAAAAAAGAGAAAGAAAGAAAGCTCTTGGATGAAACCCAAGTTCCCACTTAGATTCTCGCCAACATGCGATCCTAGATTTGAAGAAAATTGCCTCCCATTTGCACAAGCAAACAGATTTGGATCTACTCCAGACAACTGCGCCATAGATTTGAACCCACCTGTTGCTCTGCATCTGAAATGCACTCCTTGATCTAAAAAGAATCAACCCTCCACTGGATTCGAACCTACACGTTACTTTTGAGTTCGAAATTCTTACCAGGTCCAAATCAACTACTATCGAAACACCTTTAACTAGAGAAAGCAATCTGAGAGTGCAGACCTCCGCCACGGCAGTTTATTTCTCGAAACCAGCTTGCCTCCCCCAGAATCAATTTAGACCGTAAGCGCATTTGAAATCAGTGTGACAACCATATGCAAACTTGGGGTTAACGTTAGGGTTAATTCGGTCGACCTTTTGCTCGACATTGACCTTGGCCTTTGACCTAGGACTTTCAAAACTGGAACACTTCCACGTCTCAACATAACAATTGGTCCCTGAAAGTTTCATTAATGTATGAGTAAAATTGTGAACTGTGGAAGTTATTCACAAACAATCAGACAAAATGACAAACAGGGACAAAAACATAACCTCCTCCCAACTTCGCTGGTGGAGGTAAAAACTAATCCAAAGGGAAATATCTTTTAACTATTTGGGATACCACAGATGACATGAGCAGTGAATTCTAAAAAAAAATGAAAGAAAGAAAAAATATATAATGGCGACCAATTTTCCTTGTTTTACTACCTCAGTGAGCGCTCCCATTATTTCTAACCCCAACCTTTCCGCATTCCAAGAAGCGATCCTGTCATTACCCGCGCCCTATTTGCCTTTTTTTCCCCCTATCAACTTTAGATTTCAATATACTGGGAACCACGTCCCGTCGGCTTCTGCTTAAAAGACCTATGAAAGAAGCATTGAGTCAGTCAGGGTGTGCTACGCGACACCAAATATATTTCCCCCTTTTTTTCTTGGCACACTGAGGAAACCACGTCTTCTGAGACGCAGTCAAAACTATGACTCACTGAGAGAGAGAGAGAGAGAGAGAGAGAGAGAGAGAGAGAGAATAGGGTTTTACTCAAAAGGCAGAAAATGAAAATACAAAATCACCATCACACCTCAGGTCATATCTTCCAACAATTGTAACCTGTTGCAATTGGCAATCCTCGAATTGCGATGTTCAGACACTGCTTCTTTCCTCCTACTGCCAAGATTTGGAATGTTCCCCTTTATAAACTTTCTCTCTTTAACCCTTTCACTGCCATTGGTGAAGTCTACGAAATCCCTGATGCAGCAAAATCTTTTGAGACCACAGAAACCTTTTCTTGTTGACATTTATTGGAAAGCTCATATCAACACCTTTCCATTGAATACCAACTTTCTATAGTTTGAGTGATTTTAAATGAGTTTCCTTTTTAAAATGTTCACAAAGTCATCAGTGGCAGTGAAAGGGTTAAGAGGCGATCTGGTCTATGGCTTCCCTCATTGTTTCGCCCCAAATATTTATTTTCTCAGGCCATCCATTGTCTTCTCATTTACTTTTCTGTGCGGCTATTCTTTTCCTTTACTTTTGTTTGCCAATTCCTTATCCTCTTGTCCATCCCCAGGTCTAAAAAAAAGGCTCTAAAGAAAATTACTATATTACGGGGGCCGACCTCCTGATTTTTTGAAGAATATTTTTCAAATCAATGAAAATGAGTAAATTCGCCCAAAGTCATCTCTGGCATCCTTTTCTATCGTGGTGACAAGTTGTACGGCAAAATATTAAGAAACAACGGAGGTATGACAAATTTAAAAACACTCCTCCTTTGTTTCTTCGAGCTCCTTTGTTTCTTCGAGGTCAGGGCAGTATGGGCCGTAGATTTGATCTTTGTCCTTTGCGTTAGTTATTTTCGTTACTATTCACTTAATTTATATTTTAAATTATATTTATTTGATTTATAAAATTCTTAAAATCTCAAAAAAAAAAAAATCCAATTCAGACCGTTTTTAAAAATGGGAGGAGAAATATAAAAGAATGAAACTATTCCTGAAGATGAGATTTAATCTATTTTGCCATTAAACAAAAGCAAATTATTAATGGCAAGCTTTGTAACGTGCAAGTGTTTGAAGTATCTAAAATAAGTAAAGACTTTTGTAAAGGGAAAAGTATTTATAAATAAAAGCGAGCCATTTTATTCTAAAGGACGAATGAGCCAAAACACTAGAGAGAATACTAAGAGAGAAATGTGTCCATTCAAGAAACTCTTTTTCTAAACTTCTCGAATACCGTGTGCACCTCGTCCAATTAAATGCAGTACTATCTATTACCTACGTCTCAACGACGAACTGCGCCGTTAATGTTGAATTGGTTATCAGTATTTAGTGGCATACAAGACCATGATAGAGGATTTGAATAGGGAAATCATAAATGTAGGACTGAAAATGAATATGAGTAAAATTAAAATATTGCATTTCATTGTTTCTCTGTTCAAACCTTTAAAGTATTGCCCAGTTAATCAAATTCCATACATTTATTATCTATTTGAAAATCACAACGTACTTCCCATCAGTTCAAGAAATGTATTGTACTTCTAAAATGACATTTCTCCCACCTCATCCAATATTGAGCCCTGGGGAAGGAGAGGGAGGGGGGGGGCGGACACAACCTTGGCAAATGCATTGGGAAGAAATCAAGTCGTCTGACCGAATAAATTGGCCAAGATGCCAAGAGGAGTTCCCTTAAACCTATTCACAGTTCCAACAACTAGGTCAGAGAGAGAGAGAGAGAGAGAGAGAGGAGAGAAGAGAGAGAGAGAGAGAAGAGAGAGAGAGAGAGAGAGAGAGAGAGAGAGAGAGAGAGATATGCATAGCACCCATAACAAATACCTCAGTCTATTAGATTGGAAGAAAGCAATGACGTGTGCGTGTCTTGTGTGGCAATTCTGAGCGCTTGCGGGCGAGCAAGGTAACATGTCCCAAGTAGGCGCCAAGGAAGAAAAATTCACTTCGAAGATTAATCAGTTTACATTCAAGAACTTTTGCAAGGGCGATGATAAGAGCTTGAATAACCAAGATTTTACATACATATCCCGGCAATGCAATGCACTCTCTCTCTCTCTCTCTCTCTCTCTCTCTCTCTCTCTCTCTATATATATATATATATATATATGTCTATTAACATGAATCATACGGTAAATTACGTAAATCAATATATACTTTTCGCTAAAAGATGGTTTACATACGAACTGTTAATATGAACTACCGAAAAATATGAGAGAGAGAGAGAAAGAGAGAGAGAGAGAGAGAGAGAGAGAGAGAGAGAGAGAGAGAGAGTTTGTCTCATTCCTTGAAGATTGCAAAGAAATGCATTGCACTCGTTTACTGGCAAAACTCCTTGCTCATACCAAACGCGCAATCACCTTCAGAACGTGGTGTTTGTGTACGTATATGTGTATGCAGTAAAAATTACACAAATGATTAGCAATACAATGACCTATAAGGAGAATGTGAAATCTTGAATCATCGAAATTGACATTTGAAAATAAAAAAAAAGTGTCAATATTATGATCAATTGAAATTTGAATTTAGAAAAGAAATAGTACCAATATTATAGAAATTACCATTTGATTAAATAGTGTCAAATTATCGAAATTGACATTAGAATTTAAAAAAGAAATTAGTGTCAATATTATGAAAATCAACATTTGAATTGTAAAAAAAAAAAATAGGCTCAATATTATGAAAACTGACCTTTGAATTTCAAAAAAATTGTAATATCATAAAACGTCTAAATTTTAAAAAATTATTGTCAAATGATCGAAATTGCCATCTGATTTCCAAAAAATTACGAAAGCCTGTCCACCCGAAGCCAAGGTTTGAATAAACGATAAAGATATAGGTCTAAATCAAATACATTCAATGAATATTAAAATTTTATATATCAATGAAATCTCTCTTATATAACAGAGACAGTGTCCGACTATATATAAATATATTTCTTTCCTGTCACGCTCAAGGAACAGAGGAAGTAATCATACCCTGATGAGAATGAGTACCCCGGGAGTAACACTGGGAAACTACTCTTTCCAACAAATTTCTGACCAGCGGGTGTGTGTGTGTGTGTGTGTGTGTGTCCATATCTTAATATTTAGACCAGTGATTAAAGATTGTTTAAGCGCTACCAAAAAGTTGAACACATCAAATATTGTGCACATCTTCCAAAAGTAGTATTTAATTTGATTAATGATCTTTGAAGCAAAAACCATACAGTACTGCGCTGGGGCCGGGGAGGATAATCAGCACCAATGTATAACTGGAGGTAAACATCACATACTATGAAATGAAAGCGAAGAGGTTAGACAGCAAGAGAAAAAAAAGGAAGCGAAAACGAAGATCAAGTTGACGAATAAAATGTTGGTACAGCTGAGCCCAGGAGTGATGCTACAAAGCCTTTTTAGTAATGCCTACAGTGCGCCACGTGAGGTGCACTTTTTTTTAAGTAGGTATGGTGAAATCTTTCTTCACTATAGCATAATTCTTATACTTTCATAAACTTTTGGTCCAAATTAGTTAAGATTCCAAAATTTTTAAGAATTCCCTTTTGAAATTCCATCAGTTAATGTACAAAAAAAAAAAATAAAATAAAATAAAAATAAAAAAAAAATAAATAAAAAAAAAATTCTATCCCATAAATAAATGAATTTATCCTTGCCACTGTAACAGCTGTTAAATCGGAATTATTTACTTAGCCTTGAAGATACAACGATTCCTTCAATTTCTTTCCCCAAATAAATACAAAATAATGAAAAAGTCATATAGGCAATTTTAAAACTGTCAATATTTTTGTAAACATAAAAAATGACTGAAATCCTCAAGAAGTCATTGTGAGTATTCAAATTACTCATCGTCTTTCACGGTTCAAGTTTATGACAACATAAATAATACTTATTTAGATCGATTGATTTCGTTGCCCTTCCTACAATATACCTCAGAAAAGATATCATTAATAAGAAATAAATAAAAAAAAAAGATGTAGAAAAGGCATACAACAAGATCCAAGACAATGACAAACAACTTGGAAACAGACCTTTAACCAAATCACATGACAAAACAGATCAACTAATAGTGTTAACAACTTCTATAGCGAGTAACACGATAAAGACGTAACCGTTGAAAGTTTCAGACTCCAAAACGTTCAAAAGACCAAAACGATATAAACAAACATTAAAGTAATATATACAAAGCTTAATCTGCCCATCACCTGTACAAAGGCAAATGAAGCACCAGACTAACCTAATGAGGCGGAACATAAAACAAGCTTTAAAAAATGCGTGAAAAAACTGGTCAATATTCATGTACTCACTCCATCTCTCTCTTCTCAGCTGTCTCTTGACTGATGTCCTCCTCGACGGAGTAGTCCAGGATGGACTTGACGCCGAAGGACCGCAATCTCTCGAGGACCGGCTGGATTTTGATCTGGTCCTCTCCCGCCACGAAGTGCCCGTAGAAGGTGGCCTTCATGATAGAGCCGAAGAGGCGCTTCCCAAGGATTTTCTGGCCCCATTTCATCAGCTGTTGGAGAAGAAGGGGTCAGTGGGAAAAGGGGTTCCAGGGCTCGCACCTCTGGAGAGGGATAAGGGGTCATACTCAAAAGAAAAGGAGAATAGATTAAGCTTACTGAGTGGGTGACAACAAAATCGTTAGAGCATCCAGCCAATGGGAAGGCTTCATGCTTACTCAAGGGACCATGGCAAGCACGAAACACGTTGCTGATTGGATAAAAGAGAATAATACAGTTACGTTACCACTCATGTCAGTGAAGATAAAACTTCTAATCATTTTACAGCATATAACTGAGTTATGGTTATCAAGGGGATAACCTTATGAGTTGCTCAGTATGTTTTCTTCTAAAACTAATACCAAGTTCAGCATAGCCACTGTCCAAAACATGTCCATGTGTAACTTTCATAATTTATGCCTATAACGAAGCAAAACTATAACAAAAGAAGCAATAATAATAATAATAATAATAATAATAACAATTACCTAAATTTGACTTCTAAGAATGTTTGGACTGCAAATACTAAATAAAAGAAATGATTAAAAGATAAAATGTCCAAGTGACTTTACTGGCAATTCATATTCACTTGGAGCTGGATTAACTAAAAACTAACATCTAACAATTAATGAATCCTTACACATATGTCTTTTATTGCACTGAATTCAAAAGCAATATATAGTTATGTACGTATGTATATATATATATATATATATATACATGACCAAGTGTATGCATCTAGATAAATGGGAATCATATGTATGTATTTATGTATGTATATATACATACATACATACACACACACACACACACACACACACATATATATATATATATATATATTTATATATATATATATATATATATACACACATACATATCTCATTAGTATCTCTACATACATACATATACGCATCTACACGTGTTTTACGTATGTATTGGAGCATGCAGTCGTACAACCAATCAAATTCAAATTGGACCAAGACTCTCTTCCGTACTCTCTCTACCAAGAAATTAAAGGGGCGAGACAGCGTCCACGGACTATTGACTCTAACCAAGGCCGTTAACTGAACCTATGGTATATGTGATTCCATACACACAACTCATATATAAGTGCACTATAAGAGAAATAAGCAGTTTAATTAAAAATAAGAAGTTAAGAAAATAAGACGTAAATAAGCTTATTTAATGGAATAATGGTCTCTTTTCTGTTCTGTGGCGATGGTAAGAGTCATGTTAATAGCATAGAGTAGATAGCAATAATGTAATTTCAAATTATGAAGCTAAATTGACAATGTAAATGACCAAGAAATATACTTGAAAGATGAAAATAATTATGGATTGAAAATATATATAATGAATATAAGTATAGAATATATAACATTTAAATTATATCAACCTACCTAAACAGAATTACGTTAACTAAAAACGAATTGGAGAGACGATTATGGTAAATGAATAGACAAATAATAACAACAACAACAACAATAATAATAACAATAACGCAACATAGAATGAGTAAGCACGAGGTAAATAAACAATAAATAAGTTATATTTAAAGAAAATACGGAAATGCAAATAAATTTAAGTAATTTCTATATTACTTATATGTGGAAAATGAAAAAATAATATAAAAAAAGACTGTCACATCATAAATATATATTCAAAATCTTCGTTTGCTATTTATCAAGTGTTTTAGATTTCAATTATGATATTAAAAAATCAAATATTTAATTGCAATGAATATTGTATTAGAAAATCATTATTAATAACGAAGCTGACTAGGAATTGTCGATTCTTAATCATTCCAGTTGGAATATATTCAATTTGAATTGAAAATTTATACTTCTCATATTACTTACGGACATTTATTGTGTTATTCACAACATTAAATTTGATATTCTAATCAAACGAAATTAATAATATTTCTTATGCACAAATTTATCAGGTTACTATATTTAATACCTTTGCAAAAACCTTATCATGAACTAGATTAATGGTATCTTCTTCATAGCACAATTAATTCCTTACAGTTAATGTAATTATTTTTAACATATCATTTTACTACATTTAAAATAAAACGTACTATTACAAATACTCTGTCTCGACCTAATATATCTGTACATAATCTGCCTCATATAAGTATGGCCATTGAACACTGAATGCTGTAAAAGTAATAGAGTTAAAACATTTGACAATACGTAATAGATAAGGCAAATATAAGACTAAATCCCCAATAATAATAATAATAATAATAATAATAATTATGATAGTAATAATTATAATAATAATAATAATAATAATAGTAATAATAATAATAATAATAATTATGATAGTAATAATAATAATAATAATAATAATAATAATAATAATAATAATAATAATAATAATAATAATAATAATAATAACTTCTTTGAAATGATGTAGCTAACATTTCACAAATACGATCCAGTTTTTAGAAGAAAAATGAGATTCCTAAAATACTTGGCCGTGTTCTGGTCTTATATAAAGATTTGCTTTTAACTATATAATTTCAAAATACCCTGTAAGAAAAAAAATGTTTTTAATAACTCTAGATTAAAAGTATGAAAAAATTTCTTAAATGAAATATCAATTATCTTAAAGCTCATTATGCAATAAATTATTGGTTCTTGTGATTAATACCCAATTAAAATTAATCAAAACAAATTTCCTAGTCATTATACCCAAGACCAAATACATCAAATCAATTTTTCTTCCCCTCCAATTTTATAACACTTTGGCTGAAGGAAAAAAAATGGTAACCTGAAAAAATAATGTTAGTTTAGTAGAATAAATGGAATGAGAGAGAGAGAGAGAGAGAGAGAGAGAGAGAGAGAGAGAGAGAAATTATTCTTATATATTACAAATTTACAATGCTATGTCATGAAATTAACCAATATATTTCTAAAGTAAAAATCCATCTGAAACTACAGTATTTATAATTCTAAGTTTGGATTTAATAAATAAATTTAGGTTCTATAACTAAAATTAATTTTCACTGATAAATAATTAGAAATATATCCTGAAAAAACGATATGATTCTGAATGCAATTACAATGAGTTTTCCATTCATCTTTGAAATAGTATAAGCAAATTATTAAGAGATTTAATTACATTATACGAAGTAAATATTCAAAGGAATTATTGATTCAAAATTTATAACAAGACACCGTTGTAGAAAAATAAAACTATAATCTTGAATTAACTCGCACTTCTACCCCTAAAAAGGGAAATATATAGAAATAAATAGATCTGAATTTCTATTAACCAATATAATAGAACCATCATAGGGGAAGCCATCGACTATGTAATCCCCAATACCCGGGGATGAATATGGCTGTCCGAACTGTAAGGACTTAACCCCAAGCATTAATCATTTATACTTATTTCTAGAAAGATTACAGTAAGATCATGGAGCAGAAGCCGAAAAGACATCTTGTCTATCGCCTTAAACCCAATCCTTCACCCTGCTGCCAGTGACTGGCCCTGTCATTACGCGAGAGAGAGAGAGAGAGAGAGAGAGAGAGAGAGAGAGAGAGAGAGGGATATTGATTAGTACACCAAACGTTTAACTGGGCTCCACAAAGCACTAGAAGAGTCAGAAGACCCAGGCCTACATGGCTGAGGTCTATGAAGCGTGAAGTGGGAGATGATGAATGGAGAAGTAATGAATTAAAATCTTAAGTTAGGGCCGACTGACGAAATCTAACCGATGGCCCTTTGCGTTAATAGCCTTAGGAGATTATTATTATTATTATTATTATTATTATTACTTGCTAGGCTAAAATCCTAGTTGGAAAAGCAGGATGCTATAAGCCCAGGGGCTCCAACAGGGAAAATAGCCAAGTGAGGAAAGGAAAAAGGGAAAAATAAAATATTTTAAGAAGAGTAACCTCATTAAAATAAATATCTCCTATACAAACTATAACAAACCGAGAGGAAGAGAAATTAGATAGAAGCAAGAGAACTCTTACCCAAGACAGTGGAAGACCATGGTACAGAGGCTATGGCACTACCCAAGACTAGAGAACAATGGTTTGATTTTGGAGTGTCTTTCTCCTAGAAGAGCTGCTTCCCATAGCTAAAGAGTCTCTTCTACCCTTAGCAAGAGGAAAGTGGCCACTGAACAATTACAACACAGTAACCCCTTGGGTGAAGAAGAATTGTGTGGTAATGTCAGCGTTGTCAGGTGTATGAGGGCAGAGGAGAATATGTAATGAATAGGCCAGAATATTCGATGTATGTGTAAGCAAATGGAAAATGAACCGTAACCAGAGAGAAGGATCTAATGCAGTACTGTCTGGCCAGTCAAAAGATGCCATAACCCTCTAGTGGTAGTATTTCAACGGGTGACTGGTGCCCTGCTCTGGAAAAGATAATGAAAACGAAACATCTAAGGAATTAACGTGAAGGTCTTAACATCTCTACTGGGAAATAATTTAAGACGTCCAAGTCTGTTTATAGGAGTTTCTGTTTTGGCGTCCTTGGCCACTGATCTATTTTGGTGAGGTCTTTATTGATTCTCCGTAACCTTTCGTACTTAATGTAAAATTCTCTTGCATAAGATGACCGTGGAATTACGTAGAACCAAAATTGTTTGGGTGTAATTTTCGGGATAATTACGCTATAGTTCAGGTTTCACCAGCTGGGTGATTATGAGTAATTACTCCTCAATCACAGATAATTATGTTACCTGTATATGCTATCACTATCATTAATATTTACTTAAACTTTTCTGTGAGTTGAATTATATATATATATATATATATATATATATATATATATATATATATATATATATATATATATATTATATATACATACACACACAATATATATATATATATATATATATATATATATATATATATATATATATATATATTATATATAGATATATATATATATATATATATATATATATATATATATATATATATATATATATATATAGAATAAAAATATATATATATATATATATATATATATATATATATATATATATATATATATAGAATAAAAATATATATATATATATATATATATATATATATATATATATATATATATATATATATATATGACAATTTTATTCTGCTATAAACAACAACAATCACCATTATAATCAATGGTTATTATCATCATCTACTTATATATGACGCATCCCTCGAAAGAGGGAACATTCTTTAAATCATTTCATATTAAAGATGATTGATTTTTCTCCTTCTCCTTCATGCACAGCGTTTGACCAGACTTCTCTTGGGTTAGATTTTGCCTCAGAACACCCAATACAAAAATCTAATATCAATAATGAATAGGGATTCATCTCCAACTACTGTATGACGTCAGGATTTAATAAATCGTATTTGCCAAATGAAGAAACCTGGGATATTCAGTCTAGAATACACAAGGATTCTGAAACCGGCTTCAACCGCTTTATCAGAGCACAGTGTTAACAGTGCCATGATGGGGCTTAAACGCAATTGACTGTCTTATGATGACAGGATTTAGTTTGCATTTGAATTCAGGATAAAGTTGATGGCAACAAGATATTCTCACTTTATTTATGAATCTCTACATTTCACTTACAACGAGGGACTGATTTACAAGTACAAAAAGAGAGAGAGAGAGAGAGAGAGAGAGAGAGAGAGAGAGAGATAGAGAGAGAGAGAGAGAGAGAGAGAGAATTTATCAATAAATCTAACATATATTGAATCCGCATTCCTTCCTTGGAACCAATCATTCAATCTTGAATAGATTTCAATTTGGATTAATCCTCGCTTACGCATGTACCTATACATTCAAATAATAGATTAAAATATGCTCATACTTGAAGAACCCGACAGAAATAAATAAGCTTTATGCATAAATAAACTTTCTTTAATCCCCAAAATAAAATACTTTCTTTAATCCCCAGAATAAATAAACTTTCTTTAATCCCCAGGATAAATAAACTTTCTTTAATCCCAAAATAAATAAACTTTCTTTAATACCCAGAATAAACTAGCTTTAATCCCCAGAATAAATAAACTTTCTTTAATACCCAGAATAAACTTTCTTTAATCCCCAGAATAAATAAACTTTCTTCAATACCCAGAATAAACTTTCTTTAATACCAAAATAAATAAAATTTCTTTAATACACAGAATAAACTTTCTTTAATCCCCCGCAATGAGATCCCTGCATCGTGTATACCTTGACTTTCCACAGTACAAGGTCACGCTATAGGTGTATTCCTTGACTTCGCAAGGCGCAAGATTATCGATGCAGTAATAACTGCATGCAAACAGAAGAAGGCAAGACATAATAAGATTCAGAGGGTTGCTCTATGCAAGCGCTTGCCCAGACAGTAAATGTATACTCATTGCTTTTGTTCGCTTTCATTCTAATATGCATTTTTATGACAAAGTTCATTTCTTCAATTCATAAACATTTGCTTGGCTTGTTCATGAATTTCTGGGGAATGTTCACATCACAATAATCATGACAATAATAACGGTGTAAATAGTGAAGAGACTAATATTATCTTAGGGAAAACGGGTATTTTTTAGAATAATATTAATAATAATAATAATAATAATAATAATAATAATAATAATAGTAATTGTATATAACGCATCATTATAAGCCGTCCATAAAATAATAATGAAAAGGGTATAAATAACAATAACAATAACGATAACAAATTGAATTTCTTCCCATTACTCTTAAAGAAGCTGAGGTACACAACAAGGAACACCAAATAGAGGCTAATGTTGACATAAGCGTTCACGCGTGACATGATATGATAACATGACGACTACATAGAAGTATATTTATGTCACGTCATCATCATCCGTTCCTAGTCCTCTGCAAAACAAAGGCCTTAGATATGTCCTTCCACTCCCGTTTGCTTATGGTCTTTCTATGCAACTCTATACATGCGAATTTACTTAGCTCGTCCATTCGTCGTTTTCTCTTCCTTCCCTGATTCGTTTGTAATCTCTAGGGACATATTCTGTATCTTTAATATACTTCTGTCTGTCATTCTCATTACATGTCCCGACCATGTCCATTTCTTTTTCTTACTTGTTAGAGTATCCCTACTTTTGTTCGCTCTCGTATCTATGTTGCCCTTTTTTTTGTCTCTTAATGTTATTCCCATCATTATTCTTTCCATAGCTCTTTGAATTTTAACAAGCTTACGTTCTAAGGCTCCAAATTTCTGATGCATAAGTTAATGCTGGTAAGACCATTTGATTAAATACTTTTATTTTTACAAAGGTGATTATATATACTGTATACATATATATATATATATATATATATATATATATATATATATATAAATATATATATATATATATATATATATATATATATATATATATATATATATATATATATATATATATATATATAAACACACACACACACACACACATATATATATATATATATATATATATATATAAACAAATATATATACATATATATATATATATATATATATATATATATATATATATATATATATGTTATATTTGTGTTATATTTGGAACTATCAATGACTTGGCAATGAAATTAAGAAAAAAGCCACCAATAATACCCAAAATTACTTCGATAAATCACCGTGACCACCAAACTTATGTTTAAGAGATAGATACTACTTTAACTATTATTAGAATTTAAAAAAATAAAGATCAAACATTTTCAAGTGATATGGTGTCACAACCGGGGTCACGGAAGGGGAAATGATACCAGTCAAATATAAATGTTTGACAGTCAAATTAAAAAAAAAATCTAGGTTTTCCTTGTCAAGAAAGAGGTGTTTCAAATTTATTTCTGATAAAATGTGAGTTTCCAAATACACCTGCCTTCCCATTACAGGAGAATTTTGTGGGTCAAATTATTAAGACAAACGCCTATCTTGGACTTCTTCTTTGTAGCTTTTATAAGTTAAAGATAAGTTTGCTCTGGAAATTTCTTTTGGAATAAAAAGAGACCTGAAATACTACTTAAAGCTTGAAGACTTTCACCAGAGAGAGAGAGAGAGAGAGAGAGAGAGAGAGAGAGAGAGAGAGAGAGTGTGTGTGTGTGTGTGTGTGTAAATGAATTGGTGCAGAAGGACGTAATAAACATTGCAGAAATAGTCTCTGGCTGTATTACCTACAGAAGCCATAAAATTCCTACTGAGCACGCAATGAACACCGTAAAACTTCCATTGCGCTAATGAGGGGCAATAAAGAAAGGATAAATTACCCTTTATGAATAAGTAATACCGGACATGATGGTTAAAAAAAAAAATAAAGAATAGCGCAATGCGGAGTTTCTGATATATGTGTGTACGTTGCACACTTTTAGAGATTGACATATCTCAAAGTAAAAAGATCACTAATCCTGTTTCAGAAACTGAACATGGAGTGAAGTTGCAGGTCCCACGCCCTGCTTAACCAAGCTAATTCATTCACATCTAAAAATGTTTCTAGGCAATGAAAATGTTTAAGTTAGATGACCAATTCCAAAGTGTGTTTGTCAATATGGGATTTTTAACCCATAGTAAATTCAAGTCGTTCTATATAAAATATCGATCATTGTTTTAATGTTGGTACTGTTCTTAAAATATCTTATATTATTTCTTTTTTATATATTGTACATTACTTCTTTTGTTACGCCTAGTTTATTTATTTCCCTATTTCCTTTCTTCACTGGTCTATTTATTCACTGTTGGAGCCGTTGGGCTTATAACATCCATTTTTCTGACAAGTGATGTAGCTTTCTGACTAGTGATGTAGCTTATGTAATAATAATAATAATAATAATAAAAAGTACAAAAAGAGAAATCCTCTCTCTTTCTACACTTCTTCGAGGAAGAACTCTAAACCCAAATTTCCCCCTTTAACGCTAACACTGAAAAATAAAGAAAAAGAAAAAGAAAAAGGAAAGAGGAATGTCTTTGTCCCAGGCCAATTATTTTCTACTGCGGCGAGAGGCTCGACATAGCCAGAGTTCTATGTCCTGAAATGACAGCCAAGGGATGATTGCCTGATCCTCCTGCCGGATGTAGCAGCTACAGAAGTACTATAGTTGTGGTTATTTCAGGACTCTGCGTTATGCCCTGAGGATATTGTTAGGTAATTCATATGACCTTCAATGGCATTATGAAATTTCTTCAGGGTTGGAACGACCCGCTTCAAGGACCCCCCCCCCCCCCCCATTTGGTAAATTTTACATAAAAACTTCAATTATTTAACCTAATCTATTTATGAAGCACGAAAAATTTATTTTAAGAAAACGTTAAAAATAGCATTTAACTTTGCCATCACAATGTATACGCACTAAGTTTATGAAACTTATAAATACGTTCTTCAATGCATATAAGCGTAGTAACTACAGTAGTCCCCAAGTACATGTAGACGCAATAATTTTCCTTTCATAAGACCGAAAATGTGATGAAATCTTGAGCAAGCAGAAGCGCTTTGGGTTAACTGCCACTTTACCACTTTTAGATACTTCTGAACCGAATGACCGACTATTGCTTGTGGACTTCAAGTCTGATATTACAATGAACCTTCTTTTATTCTCAACTGTAGGCAGTCGACGTGCAAATGAAAATATTAAAAGAGTATTTCAGAGAGAGAGAGAGAGAGAGAGAGAGAGAGAGAGAGAGAGAGAGAGAGAGAGAGAGAGAGAGAGAGATTTAGCATATTAGCTGAGCGGCTAAGGGCCACTTTTCACCAGAATCGTTCAGTTTGTGAAGAAAGCATGAAACTTGATATGTGAACTCTATGGGACCTATGGTTCATAAAAAAAATAGACCCTAGAAAATAGTGTCCCCTGGTGGCCGCCATATTGAATTCCAATATGGCCGCCAAAATCTCCTATTTTTCTGAAACTTCTGTGTTATATCGGGTAATAGACCATAAAATCACTGTCTATCTTCATGTTTTCAATTTCAGAGGATCAGTCGATGTTATTAACTTTAAAAGTGACCTAATGGCGGCCATTTTGGATTTCAAGATGGCCGTCATATTATTTTTTTTTACTTTTAGATTTTATTTCTTAGTGTTTGTATGGATGGATGGTGGCTGGTCCACAGCTCTCACAGATTGTAGCGGAATATGAACTCGAAATGGATCTACCAGATGCTGCAGACACGGGAAGCAAACATCATGATCAGAGCCACGCCACACAAAGAACTTTCTTGGAGGATGTGCAAGCTCTTGTTCACACAATGGAGGAACTTGGAAATCCTTTTCTTGATCAAAGCAAGAACTTGTCTACAATTGACACACAAGATATATTGTCCCAGTGTGTAGTTGACAGTATTAAAAAAAATTGAAATACTTGGGACAGAACAATTCAAAACCTTCATTGAGGAGCGATTAGTGAAAAATGAGACAGCAATAAGTGCACCAATTTCGAGAAATTCATTCCTGTTTTTTAAAAGTAAATCAAAATCTGGTGTGTCCAAGGACAAACAAAAAGTTCTAGAAGAACTTAAGAATGACTGTAGTCTCTTCTCCAGACTATATATAGCTAGCCAGATGAGGGAAAGTAACCTCGATGATTTTTTCAAACATGAGAACCAGCTATATCCGCCATCAATATCTTCAGGAGGGAAATTGAGGAAAGGGAAAAAGTCTGATCATGTAGACTGTCTCCAATCTCAAAACAAGGATTTGCACTCAAGTCATCCTATTGTTGATGTTCGAGTCTTTGACGGAGCAGCTGTTGTACACTTTCTGCCAATTGGAGAAGCTAAGACATTTGGGGAGTATGCTAAGGAGGTGTTCCTACCATATGTGATGTCTGAGTTACAGAAATCTTATCGAATTGACATAGTTTGGGATGTTTATTTGAAGGACAGCTTAAAACTCTCTACAAGAGAGAGCAGAGGAACTGGTGCTCGCCGACGGGTGTCACAAAATGTCAAGCTTCCAGGAAATTGGAAAAATTTCCTATGTAATGATAACAACAAAGATGAACTTTTTCAGTTCCTAGCTAACGAGTGTGTTTCAAATGACACTGGAAACAGAGTGATTGTATCCACCTTGAATGAGTCTGTTGTTAGCTCAAGTCTAGATCTGCAAACGGATCGACTTCAGCCATGCACACAAGAGGAAGCAGATTCAAGGATCCTGCTGCATGTCCAGGATACAGTTTTGTCTGGCTTCAAAACAGTGATGATCAGAACAGTGGACACTGATGTTGTTGTCCTGGCAGTTGCTAGTTTCAGTGACATTTCTAACCTTCAGGAGCTATGGATTGCCTTTGGAACTGGCAAAGACTTTCGGTACATCCCTATTCATGAGATAGTATCTTCAATTGGTCCTCAGAAGGCAAAAGGACTGCCATTCTTTCACGCTTTCACGGGATGCGACACAACAGCATATTTTGCAAATTATGGAAAGAAAACAGCTTGGAACACTTGGATTGCATTGCAAGAAATAACAGAGATTTTCATCTTGCTATCGTCTTCATGCATACTTTCAGAAGAGGTCATTGGCAAACTGGAGCGGTTTGTAGTTTTGATGTACTGTCGTACTAGTGATGATATCCATGTGAACACAGCACGAATGAACTTGTTCACAAAATGTTCAAGAAACATTGACAATATTCCTCCGACCAGGGCAGCACTTGAGGAGCATATCGAGAGATCAGTTTACCAGGCAGGATACATTTGGGGCCAGTGCCTCCAATCTCAACCGCAACTCCCTTGCGCAAATGACTGGGGCTGGAGAAAATCTGAGGATGGATGTTACAAACCTTTACCAGTAGCTGAAAAAGCCTGTCTTGAACTGATTGCTTGTGGTTGCACTAAATCTTGCTCAGGAAACTGCAAATGCTTTAAGACATTCAAGACTAAAAAGGCTTGCACCCAGCTTTGCAAATGTAATGGTAATTGCTATGAGGTTTAACTGACAAACTTTTGACATTTTGACTTTGATAATCATGAGGAATGCAACCTTGACCTGCTTAAAATGCATCTTTACTTTCATTTTTTGATTGGTTGTATTATAACCCAATGTGACCCTGATATTGATATATGCTTTTACCAGGAGATACTGTATTGAACGTTCAGCTGAAAATGCATTTTTACCTAAATAAACAGCATAAATTAAGAAAGTTTGGTCTATAAAATTTGTTAAGGCAGCCATTTTGGAATCAAATATGGCAGACATAAGGGGATAAGATTTCAAGAAATATTCAAATGTACCACCCACCTTTGAAACACTTGGAAAACCTGGAAATTTTGCATTTCGCATTATTGACCATGGAACACTTTAACCCTATATTGTCAGCAGCAGCCATCTTGAAATCCAATATGGCTAACACAAAATGAAATTTTAAATATACTAATTGAAAATTCTCAACCCTGAAAACATTGGGGTGACATCTAGAAATTATTCAATCAATCAGAAAAAAAGATATTCTATGAGATATAATATAATCTGAATTTTGGTGTCGGCCATCTTGGAATCCAATATGGCCGACATTTGGTAAAATTGACAATGGGTCCATTGGATTCCTTGACCCTCAAAACATGGGTGAAGGTGCAGGAATTAACATTCTACCTCCCTTAGTTACGGAGTTATAGACTAAGATAAGTAAAAAATTGCGGCCATTTTGAAATTCAATATGGCTGCCACCACGGGATCGATTTTTTTGGGGTCTATTTTTTTTCATGATCCTTAGGTCCTAAAATACCACTGTGGAAAGTTTCATGCTTTCTTCACAAACTGAACGATTTTTCCCTTAGCCGCTCCACTATATAGTTATACATCAATACGAACGGCAGATCAACTAAAATTAAATAAACATGAAAAACATTTATCATTATTACAAGTAAGATGGTATAAGCCCAAGGGCTCTAACAATGAAAAGTAGCCCAGTGAGGAAAGGAAACAAGGAAATAAATAAACTACAAGAGAAGTAATAAGCAATCAAAGAAAATATTTTTGTCACCACACTAAATTAGGTCCTTCACATATAAGCTATAACTTGAAAAAAAAAATAGAAAGGCGTGCCTGACTGTATCCTCTAGCAAGAGAACTCTACCTCAAGACAATGGAAAGCCATTGTACAGAGGCTTTGGCAATACCCAAGTCTAGAGAACAATGGTTTGATTTTGGGGTGTCCTTCTTCTAGAAGAGCTGCTTACCATAGCTAAAGTCTCTTCTACCTTTACCAAGAGGAAAGTAGCCACTGAATAATTACATATATACCAAAGTAATGCATTACAAATAGGCAGAAATAATGTCTAGAATCGTTTGAATATTTACCAATTGTGATAAAATATAAACAAAAAATTGTATTTATGAGTTTGGGACATATTGGAGTAGGGTAAGCCATTCAAAGCTGTCTCGCAGCTATGAATGAAAGTTTAAGAAAGTGGACCGCGAGACATACGTCAGTACGGAGATAAAGTAGAGGGCTAAAAAGTGGGTGCTGTAAAATCTCTTGATTAATGGCTACAGTGCACTGCATGAGGTGGACTGGCGGCACGAATCCCCCGAAAGAAACAGGGAATGAACTAAACCTAACCGCGAGGCCAGACACAACAAGGACACACCTGTCTCAAACAGATGTCCTTCAGCCGCAGATGTTTCAAAGATAATTTGAAGGTCACAGGGTCATAGAAATTCGGATATAATTTATTCTTTTTATCAATTTTCTTGAATTGAAAAATATATTTGGATAACACGGTGTCATGTCCTTCAGCTGCAGATGTTTCAAAGGTAATTTGAAAGTTAGAAGGTCTTGGAAATTCGGATATAACTTCTTTTTATCAATATTCTTAAATGGAAAAATATATTTGTATACGGGAGTTATGGAGACATATGGATGACGTGGTGCCGTATCCGTATACGGTGCGATATACGGCAGCGTGTAAGTGTTAAAAAAAGATATTGGATAAGGTGGAATATATAACCGATATCTGGATGAATCTGGAGAAACTAAACAAATGTATTCGATTTTACTTTTACGTTCTTTCAGCTTAGTAATGTCATTCAACCTCACGACTGATTGATAGATCGGTTTATGCAGACTGGCGTCGCTCTTTTAATCTCACGCTTCAGTAATGGGGTTTTTTCAGGGAATGTTAATTCAAGTATTCTTACTCAATACTCTCTTCTTCACTGAGATTCAATTGAATAAAGTTGCAATATTTATAAATATCTCAAGATTTTATTTCTTATCCAATAAGAAGATAAATAAAACAATTATAAATACGCATTAAAACCCTATAATCAACGGTTAAAGGTGTCTGGGTTCAGTTCCAGTTTCATCAGAATAGATGCTCACCAGAACGTCAGCCTGGCAAGCCCACTGCCTAACCCCACACTGTGGTGCGCATCCACATTAATGGTCTCCCCAGTAAACAGCTTAAACTAACGGTCAAGGTTGGAGATTGATCTGCTGCAAAGCAAATGCTAGGCGAACGCGTTAAAGCTCTACTAGCCAAGAAGCTGAATAGCAAATTCAGAAAATAATCAAATAAAGATATAAATGAAATAATCAAATAACAATATAAATAATATAATCAAATAACGATATAAATAAAAAAATAATATAATTAAAATAACCAAATAACAACATAAATAATAAAATAATAAAAACCCAATGGAAATAAAAAAAAAAAAAAAAAAAAAAAACAGCGCCTAAACTCATTGAGTGTGTCCCAAAAGGCAAGACTAGCAGAAGCCAGGCCACTTCGCCCACCCGGAAATGAAGTTTATTCAGGTCAGCGCGTGACGGACATAAAAAAAAGGTTTAATTAACTGGGGCAACGGACCAATTCTATGGGAAAAAGAAAGGGGGAAGATATGGATCTACCCTTAACCATAGAACTACTTACTATTGTTGGTTATAGGTTGCATGACATGTTGAAGGTTGTGGAGCATTAATGCTTTGTCTTTAAAGACAAAAAATGTATATTGTATTCAGGGAAAATAAAAAAAATAAAAAAATATTTTTATTCTTTGCGTCCAAATTATGAGATATGGTTGAAGTCCCTTTATTGTATCTTTATAAAATAATTCAAACTTTTTTTTTTAATATGTGCCCCGTAATATTTTACAATTTTCAGACAATATTTAAATAATTTTGTGACATTTTTTTAATGTTTAATTACTCTGACTGGATTTTAATATTCTTACAATATAGATTATGAATTACATTTAAACATAATACTTTCATGTTTCTTTTTATTTCAGGGAAACTAAAAACTTATTTTATTTATATATCAAACTGTTTTGTAATTAAAACTACAGAGTTTATGAATAATGAATTATTATCAATAACATCAATTATATTAACGTGGTTATAAAATTGTAAAAGATTCTCCTTTTACAAAATAAGTTTTTTTAAAGATAAATTTAATAAAATAACAATTTTAATATTTAAAGTAATTTTAATAATTAAAATAATTAAAATAACAATGTTAATAATTTCAATAACTACTTTTAATAAATTTCCATAATAATAATTCTAATAATTTCAATAATAATTATAACAGCTTAAACGCGCCAATCCACCACAGTTGTCTTTATCAAAAGCACGTGTTCAATAACCAAAACACGTGTTAGGTTCCCATGGAGGAACATGCTTCATAGGAATAACAGCTATTTCCTTACGAGGAACATTAAGATAAGGAAGATTTATGTTGGCTTGATAGAATTTTGGTCATATAGCCTGGTGCTGTGACCGGGGAGGTCGTTCAGCAAGCTGGGACAGTGAGATGGAAGGACACAACTATAGGAAAGAGACGCTGCAAATCCTCTCAAGTGATACCTACAGTGTGCCGTTTAAAATACACTAATAGCATTACCCTACTACGGAACTCTCTCTCTCTCTCTCTCTCTCTCTCTCTCTCTCTCTCTCTCTCTCTCTCTCTCTCTCTCTCCCAATTGCACAACCTTTCGAAATATTAAACGAGACACGTTAAAGATAAGCCTTCATAATTAGGTTACTTAAAAGACAGGCGTGGAAATTAATAGAGCATTTTTCTCAGGCGATAACAATATCACTACCATCATAAATTTCTCACAAACCATCACATATGAAGCACACTATATGAACATTAATATTTTGTTTCCCTATAATCCAAATAATAATAAATTGTACCTTGAATTTACATAGCTTCAATAGTTTTAGGTTATTATATGGTTTTATTTTCATCGAATTTCAACATTACTGAATAACGCAAACTCTGAACCACTTCCTCTTAAGAGGTAATTAATTTTTCTATGAACATACCATAGTGTATGAATAAATTACTGAAACATAACATAACTGACGTTCTATTACAGTATAAACAACCATTAATACGGTTACTATCAAGTAGTGTGACTAGTCGACCGAGAGAAATATTATTATTATCACAGCTAAACTACAACCCTAGTTGGAAAAGCAGGAAATAGCCCAATGAGGAAAGGAAACAAGGAAATAGATAAACTGCAAGAGAGGTAATGAAAAATTGAAATAAAATATTTTAAGAACAACAACAACATTAATTTAGACCTGTCATATATAAACTACAAAAACCAGAAAAATAAGAGGAAGAGAAAAAAAAAGATAGAAAACATGCCCGAGTGTACTTTCAAAACAGTGAATAGATCAACAAACAAAACAGTGTCCAAATGGATGCAACCGCTTCTGACCCCAGAGTCATTGCCACCAACGATCTTGGCAGCAAAACGACTCACGTACTTCAATACTGCCCCAACCACTGTTTGCGTGAATTAGTGCATGCAGGACAGAGTGCCATGACATGAGGTGGGATTTATGGGACAGAACTGGGGCCGGGGAGATCCTTCAGTGACGAGGTGCAACTGGGGAGATACGCTATGAAGTACAGGTTAGAGGAGGTTGAAAAAGAAGAACCGAGTCAGCGGACAGAGGTGAGAAAAGCTACAAAGTGGGTTCAGTTAGGGGCCGAAGAGGCACTCACAAGACCGTTTAGTTTTGCCTACAGTACACCATGAAACGGCCACAAAACAGACCTCAATGTGGCGTTTTGTTTATTGCTGTAGTCTTTCAAATCAACAAGTTTCAAGATTTTTTCTTCGTCACTGAATTGTGTATAAATATAATTGCGAACGACATCCCCAGAGAGAGAGAGAGAGAGAGAGAGAGAGAGAGAGAGAGAGAGAGAGAGAGAGAGAGAGATTATGTCCAATCACATGCAAAGATGGTTCCACTCACGTCACAGTATTTTGGCACCTACAGAAAGAGAAAAGCAAAGAATCTCTGATGGTTCGACGCGTCCGCGTCTTAGAAGATATAGATAGCACACACTGCCCAAGGAGAGACTCGCCTTATTTTTCTTCCTTTCTTTCTTCAGGTCCCGCATTCTTTGCGCATGTATGCGCTCAAGTACCCACAGAAGACATTGGTTTATATCAATTACTCCTTTTGAGAGCTAAAGTATATTTAGATACGCTTAAAAGCTCCTGAAGTAATTATGTATTAGTAATGTCACTTTAAATTAGAATGTTATATTTGCAAAGAAACAAAGAGCAGGTCATATGTTCTCAAGACTGGCGCTTTCATTATTGTGGTAGGCGTGGGACATATGAGAGAGAGAGAGAGAGAGAGAGAGAGAGAGAGAGAGAGAGAGAGAGAGAGAGAGAGACTAAACCCGAAATCGATCACACACCTCAGGCAATAGGGAATTACCACCCATGATGTGGAATATGATATAGTACTAATTAAAATGAGTGAAAGCAGTGATGTTAGAAAAAAGACACAAAGAAGGGACTCTCTCTCTCTCTCTCTCTCTCTCTCTCTCTCTCTCTCTCTCTCTCTCTCTCACACACAACCATTCGAAAAGTGCCACGAGACACGTTAAAAGAAAAACCTCATGTTCATAACGGACTTGGAACAGACAAGAGCATTTTTCTCAGGCGATAACAATATCACTACTATCATAAATTTCTCACGAGGCAATCTTTTACGCATCATAAATTATGTCGGAAATTTAAATCAAGCACTGACATCATTATTCTCAAGTGTAAATACCATTAATTTTCAACTGAAAGCAATAAAGATAATTCTATATTCAATACATACACACATGCATACACTTATCATAGTCATGTAGTTTATTTATTTCCTTTTTTTTTTCTTTCCTCACTGGGCTATTTTTCCCTGTTGGAGCTTTTGACCTTATAGCATCCTGCTTTGCCAACTATGATTGTAGCTTGGCTAATAATAACAACAATATTAATATTAATAATAATAATAATAATAATAATAATAATAATAATAATACATACAGTACAGTATGTGTTTATCCTCAAATGAGTTCTCCGAAAGGCAACTATCAAGAAATAAATGATCCGCTTACTGAATAAGACACTTCAACATTTGACAACATAAACTTTCAATCTCATAAATGAAAGATATCCTAACTTTTGGAATTTTTTTTTGTCAAAGAATACATAGTCTAACCCTGCCCTCGGGTACAGTATGAAATGCGGTGATATTGTAGCTTTGTTGATAGATCAAATTTTAATACAGTGAAGTGTACGTTACTAAGAGAGGAAAGGACTGGTTGCTTATTGTGTAAAAGTAATATAGATGTACTTGCTATTTTTTTTTTTTTCGTAAAATGGTTAGAATATAAATTCCGAATTAATCTGTCCCAGTCAATTCTCACGAGTGTGTGTGTATATATATATATATATATATATATATATATATATATATATATATATATATATATATATATATATATATATATATAAAACCATGGCTAAAGCAATGCATCAATTAACCAAATAAAAGCTTGGCAAGCAACCAGACCTCAAGGACACTCCAACCTGTATATTCCAAGGAGAAGACAGTTCGAGAACAATCAGGTGACGCCTCTCAGGCACATTCTCGAGCGACAATTTAGCTGCGACAGGGCTTTCAAATGACCGTAGCTTGAACACGCAACATAAGAATTCCCACATGCAAACGGGTGATGGCTGCTCACTTTCAACGCCACTGTACTTGAAATTAAAATGCTGCATGACATTGGGAGGATTTGGAAACAAGTTAATCAATACAAGAAAGGTTAAGATTTACATTTAGATTAGGGCTAAAATAGACTGAAACTTATTAGGTTCCACGAAGCTACTTGTAAGTCGAATAGTTTGCAAGTTGAATTTTATTAAATTTTGGTCTAGGATAGGCCTAACCTGACTCCCATGACTTCAATTTCCAGCTACAAAAATCTACAAATAGTTTCGTCTCAAATGGATTGAATATCAGGTTATTGCAAATGTAGTTTTTCTTTCTGTATTAAATACTATAATAGTGTTCTGCTACAGTATTTCTTTATCTTATTACAGTATACGAACTTTTGATACAGTATTTGATGTTTATGATTTCAGTTGTATTTGTGTTTTTATCTCTAAATGTTTGTAGGTATAAATGATCCCTCTATTTGACTGTTAACAATTAATGACAATGTGTCTTTACCAGTATTCAGTATAGTACTAGTAACAAAATGTACGTCCTCATTTAAAACAACCATAATTGGTAATTATAAGCAGTTTTTACAAACCATACATATTAGGTTTCAATGAAATTAACTAGCGTTAAACCACGATTCCCTAGAATTGACTGACCAAAGACAAGGCTTCATCAACATTTACCACAACCAGGCTTCCACAAAATCGACTACTCATAGACCACACTTCCACAATGTTAACTAACTGTCCACTGACCCGGGTTCCATACAATTGATAACCATACATGTCAAAAGAAAACCTTTAACTTGAAGTATAGTTATTATTCGATTGAAAATTTAAATTCTGCAATTACTGAAGTTTATCCAAGTGCATTTTTCATGATAGAAAAAATGTTTTTTAACCTAAAGAAACAAATGTAAGGATTCATTTACTACTTATACATAACGCCTAAAATATCAGTCTTACAAAATAGTCAAGATAATTAAAGCAAACTAGAAACTGATGGCAATAACAGAATTCTGAGCCGGTAAAAACCGACTATGTTGCAATTCCGTTGAATAGCCAACGAGAACTCTGGGAAGAAGACAAGTGTCGTTCTTCGGCCAATTAGAAATTGGAAGGGGGAATAAGAGTGTAGATCCGGTAAGAACTAGTTTTTCTGTTCTGATATGAGAGAGAGAGAGAGAGAGAGAGAGAGAGAGAGAGAGAGAGAGAGAGAGAGAGAGAGAGATATGGGCATTACCTCATTAGAAAAAAACAATACATATAACAATTACTCTCCTGAGTGTTTTACATTCCAATTATATCTAAGTTATAATTAATAATGAACGAGAAAAATTTTAAAATGAAAACAACTAAATGAGCTGGCGTCCTCAATGAACCTATGGGTGCAATATGGATATAAGAGGGAACTTGGTGCGTTCCTTACAGACTTTTGGCCTGGCATTTGTTGGCAAGTGTATGGTCTAGAGAGAGAGAGAGAGAGAGAGAGAGAGAGGAGAGAGAGAGAGAGAGAGAGAGAGAGAGAGAGAGAGAGAGAGAGCTTAAACCTACCGGTACCGGCAATATTAGAAGGATTTGGTCTCGAACAAATATTTGAGAGAGAGAGAGAGAGAGAGAGAGAGAGAGAGAGAGAGAGAGAGAGAGAGAGAGAGAGAGAGAGAGAGAGAGAGAGATTCTACTTTCCCTCATTCCAACCTGTTTCAACCTTAAACCTAACAGCAATATTAGTAGGATTTTGTCTCAGAACATGACTATGAGAGAGAGAGAGAGAGAGAGAGAGAGAGAGAGAGAGAGGAGAGAGAGAGAGAGAGAGAGAGAGAGAGATGACTAGTCAGCCGAAGCAGAGACCCCTCGAACAATCTGCTTACGAATCAATTTTCCCTGACTCATGTCACTGTGGCTTCAGATAAAGGCAGGTTCTCACCTCGCCTCTTCAATGACCCGATAGACCAGTTGCCATAGCATTTCAGAAACAGCATTTCTGAGTAGAAAATATTGGTGTTAATTTATTTTTGCGGTATGTTAAAAGAAATCATAGTATTTGCAATTTAACTACTTTGATTTTAAATAAAAATATTCCAGAAACACGAATATAGAAAACATATTAAAACAATCTTCTCTTTGGTAAAAGCAGTGCTATTAGTAGTAAACTATTAATAAGAGTATAAATAGCCTTAGCCTTCATAGCAATAATATTAGTAGAAAGAGGTAATCTTAGGCTAAAAATATACATGAGTGGGTCCGTAGCAAACATGATCTAAATATAAATGAGCAAAGAAAGATGCTGTAGATGTTTCGGGAAACTTCTACCCTCCTGTGTATGTGGAACGTCCCAGCCCGAGAGAGAGAGAGAGAGAGAGAGAGAGAGAGAGAGAGAGAGAGAGATATGAAACAAACAGGAAATACAATATTACTTTGTGTTTACTTCAACTTGTAAAGAGGTGTTTTTAAACAATTAGATTTGTATATTTAGAATTTCTATTTAAGATATGAGTGTGGATAGTTAAGCACACAAACCATTCTAAAACTATTAATGAAACTTCTCTTGTTTGAGGATACACTCGGGAACACTATTCTATCTTATTTTTCTTCCTCTTGTGTTTTTCAAGGTTTTCATAGTTGATATGTAAAATAAAACTTATAATTTTGTTTAGTGTTCTTAAAATATCTTATTTTATTTATTCTTAGCTTCTCTTGTAGTTTATCTATTTCTTTTTTTTCCTTTCCTCACTGGGCTATTTTCCCTGTTGGAGCCCTTGGATTTCGATCATCCTGCTTTTCCAACTAGGATTGTAGCTTATCTAGTAGTAGTAGCAGTAGTAACAATAATAATATCATTAATAATAATAAAACTAAAAAGCAAAACTAAAATTCCCCAAACAAAAACATTACTGTATATTCCGCGAACAAAGACTAACCAAAGCGCGAGCCCCAGCATTAGGCCTAAGGATATTTTGGAATTGGCGCTGGTGAGACCGGATGTATCCACGAAACCGTTAGGGTTATACGATAACCATTTAGGCCTAAGCCAGTGTCTTCCCCGTATATCTGCCCCTAACCAGTTTCGTCTCGATTTTTCTGCTTTTAAGCAGCTAGAGTGGGAAAGTGAATTCTAAAGAAGACTGTAATTATGAATGAATGGTGAAAGGGTTTAAAGGGTGAAAAACTTCCAGGTTTTACTCGATGTAATGGTCAAATTGTATCTTGAACTGGTTTTAGCAAAGTTTTTTTTGGCGTCCCATCAAGAGGGTAGGGATTATTCATATAAGGAAAGTAATTAGCGACATATTATTATTATTATCATTATTATTATTATTGGGTACTAGACCCTCTTACAGGCAAGTTTTGTTAAAAATGATGGCTGCCTCAATTGCATTGATATACTCTACTCTTGAGAAGACAGAGTATAAGATCAATGCAATTATTATTATTATTATTATTATTACCAAAGCTACAACCCTAGTTGAAAAGCAGTATGCAATAAGCCCAAAGGCTCTAACAGGAGAAATACATAAATTACAAGAGAAGTAATGAACAAGTAGAATAAAAAAATAAAAATAGCAATATCAAAATAGATCTTTCATGTATAAACTGTAAAAAGAGACTTGTGTCAGCCCGTTCAACATAAAAACATTTGCTGCAAGTTTGACTTTTGAAGTTCCAATCTCCCTTAAGGTCTCTTCCCGCTTACTGTCCAACTAATTTTCAGCTTAAACAACTGACTTATGAATGTGTCTATAGTAGAGAATAAACCATATTTCAACCTATCAACAAACAAATAAATTCCCAGTACAACATAAAAAAGAACCCATTTATCGAAATACCAGATTCGCTTATGGATTTGAGAAAAGGAAATCTGCCTCGCAAATTACTTCAACCGATGATGTTTGGCTGAAATAAGGGGAATTTTATAGTTTTAATGTTTGCCTGTGAAATTTTATTTTCCCTTTTTAATATAATCTACTAATTTACTACACATTGCGCAGCCAAGAAATCGTCCTGATACGAGAATAGCTAGATGGTTTTAAACTATTAGAACCGATGCATGTCTACTGTAGGCTCTAGAGCCTTTAGATATACTGCTCCGATACTATACAATAAACTCCGCGAGGCATCCGAATAAAAGAAGATATTAAGGCTTTCAAGAGGAAACAGAAGACTTTCTTATTCAGCGGGTGCTTCGATAATGACGATCTAACAGTAAGCGAGCAATACGCATTGTGAAATGTTAAATGCTCCCAAATGAACATCATAAAACGGCCGTGGAGGTCCTGTAGAGAGTAGGGTTCCCCTACTGTACAGGACCAGAAAGCAGCCCTCAAAGTAAAAAAAAAAAAAAAAGTAAAGTGAATGTTTGTCTACAAATTTGATTTTCGATAAAACATTTTGTTCGTCTAGTTTATTTTCGTTGTAGAATTTTGAAGTTTGTCTAGAACTCTAGACTCTACCGTTAAATTTCGCTTCCGTCAACAGAACCTACATGCCAAACATTCTCCATCTTCAAAGTTCAATATCATTATCCAACACATGGACTCAAAATCAGTAAAAGAAAATATTTGACTACTGTAAAAATAAAATTTACAGAAAACACACTATATAGTGTTGTCATATCACAATGACTGTATCAGTAAAGCAAGTTATATTGATTAATGAGTTTCTCAAAATATGGGATAATGTTGAAAACATGAAAAATGGGTTGAAGAAAATTTTAATGTTTTCAGTTATAGCATAACAAAAAAAATCAGAAATTCTCAAACACAACGATTAAGAAACAGAACAACTAAGAGAGAGAGAGAGAGAGAGAGAGAGAGAGAGAGAGAGAGAGAGAGAGAGAGAGAGAGAGAGAGAGAGAGAGAGAGTCCACACCACACTGCTCTAAGCCCGGCGCCGACCCAGTTTTTCTACCCAATAGAATGAGATATGGCTTCCCCGCGGAATGGGGAAAGACAAGAGATCAGCAGACGCAAGCTTAGCTTTTAAGTCCCACGGCCAATTCGCCGTCTCTATCGGTACTTGCATGGGCCTTGGGTACTTGGCGAATAAGATGATATCGGTGAGACGAAACTATTAGGATTCCACTTTTAATTATCCTTTCGGGGGATGACACACACACATATATACATATATTAGTAGAGGATGTCTATTTAATGCTATTGACAATATAATTAATGACACCTGAGCCGCTACCAAACGTAACCGTCGGAAGAAAAAAAAACATTGAATGGCATGAAAAGAGGCAAAGTAGCAGGAGCAGATGACTTAATAATTGATTTAATAATAGATGGAGGAGATTTCATCGTTGTAAATATCACTGAACTTTACATAAGATGTCTGCAAGAATGTTCTACAGTATACCTACAGCTTGGAACAACTTTATCATTATACTATTTCACAAAAAAGGAGGACAAACACTTGAAAAATTTCTACCTAATATGTTTACTCTCAGTAATCTATAAAATATTTACAAAGATCATATTAGGCCTAACAAAGCCAGCTAGACTTCAATCAATAAAGTGAGCAAGCAGGTTTTAGAATCAGGTATTCAACTGGCCATATCCATGTGATTAACCAGCTAACAGAAAAAAACAAAAAACAAGAGTATGACAAACCACTCTGTATTGCATTCACTGACTATGAGAAAGCTTTTGATTCTGTCAAAACCTAAGTAGTAATGAAAGCCCTTCAAAGACAAGGGATAGACAATAAATTAATCTTATGTTCGAACACTTGAAGATATCTATACAAGAAGTACATAGATCCTAAAACTACATTAAGATAGTGAGAAAATTCTTACTGGCGAAAGGAGTTAAACGGGGAGATCCCATCTCTTCTAAATTATCCACAGCATGTCTAGAAGTTTCCCAAGAACTTAAATTGGAAAAATGTAGGAATTAACATTAATGTGCAATACCTTAACAACTCATGATCTGCAGATGACATAGTTCTGTTTAGTGAATTGTGGGAGCAATTGCAAAAGATGATCAAAGATTTGAATACAGAGAGTAGAAATGTAGGACTGATAATGAAGGAGTAAAACTAAGATAATGATTAATGAAGATGCAGAGACAAAAAATAAGGATTATGGACGTCCCTCTAGAGATTGTTAATGAATATACGTACTTAGGACAAACAGTAAGTGTTTCCCCCAGGACACGTGACCGAAATTAAATGAAGGATAAGCTTGGGATGGAGAGCCCTTGGTAAAACAATTACATTAATAAAGATAAAATGCCACTTTCTCTAAAAAGAAACGAATTTAATCAGATGGTCCTACCAGTATAAACTTATGTATACGAAACTTGGAGCCTTAATAAAGCTTTAGGACGTAATAAATGGGAACTAAAAATAACAGTATGGGTCCCTAAAGATTGCAAAAAAAAAAAAAAAAAAAAAAAAAAAAAAAAAAAAAAAAAAACAGGGAAATGTAGAGAAGACAATGGATTGACGAACTTGGAAATTTTGAGGGTCTAGACTAGCACAGCAAGACCACAAACAGACGCGCGCGGGACACATCTGAGCCATTTGCCCTACAGTGGACTACTTACGGCTGATTATATATATATATATATATATATATATATATATATATATATATATATATATATATATATATATATATATATATGTGTGTGTGTGTGTGTGTGTGTGTGTGTGTGTGTGCGCGCGGGCGTGTGCGCGTTATTCTTACAGAATGATCACTGATATGATTCCACACTAAAAGTAAGAACAGAGCACACTTCAATATGGCAGTCTCTCTCTCTCTCTCTCTCTCTCTCTCTCTCTCTCTCTCTCTCTCTCTCTCTCTCTCTCTCTCTCTCTCTCTCCACTAATAACATACTGTTTTCTCGTCTCCTTCCCTTTAATCATCTTGTTTCACGGTTGCACGACTCCTGGTTCTTGCGAGTGTCTCTTGCGGGAACCACAATCTAACCAATGAGTGACATTCCTATTGATACAATTCACGCTTTGGAACATTGACGATCACAACACTGGTATCCCATTCATTATTTATGCAATTGTTTTATTAACTATATTTCTTTTAAACCTCTTCTTTTCATGATGGTGACTAATTTTGGCTTATGATAAATAATGATGATAAGCCTATTCGTTAAGTGGATGATACTTTAATTTCGCTACTGTCTCTTATATAAAATATCATACACAACAAAGAAACCATGAATAAGAAATCCTACTGTACCAATAAAACAGTAAAGATAAAAAATGTAAAAACAAGCTCAGAAATTAAACTAAAATGTATAATATAAAATATAGAAATGCAATCAAGAATCATTCTACCAAAAACTGTCCTATGTAAATTAAACTTTTCCGTTTTTTACTGTCAAATAAGAAAATCTTTCTATTTTCAATGTCCATACCGGAAAAGAAAGATAAATCTTGATAAAAATAGAGAAAAAGATTGTCAGTTCTAAGCGCATGATCTAACGAGAAAGGATACCGAGATGGCAACACCGCCCGGCAGTGGTACTACTTCATTGGGGAGTCTCCTTGCACACTATCTCCCTCCGCATGATATCATCACCATTGCATCCGAATAGCAATTACTCCACCACTTTTACTCTAAGCTTCATTCGTCCATACATGTATGCATTGAGCCTTGCGGAAGGGCATTACTCATTCCCATACAGGCCATATGGAAGGCCGTTACGCTGAATATAGGGAAGGTTCGAAAGCAAGAGACGTAAAAGTAGATGCAGCTACGAAAATCAAGTAATGCGTACAGTTTACTGTGGGAGGTGCACTGACAGCTCTGTAATTGAATAAAGATATCATAAGCAGAACTTAGGAAGATGTTACGAATTTCATCCCCAAAGTTGATTTTTGATAAATACCCAATACCTTACGTATTTGAAATGATTTACATATAACTTTTGACATGTAACATCTATTCATTTACAATTAAGTGACATTGGTTACCTTTCTGTAATTGAATTAATTGGGAGCTAACAAATGTTTGGAACATTACTTTAAACAGATCAAATAAAAGTAAGTAACAAAAGCTGGGGACATTACTTAAAAGGGCATCAATAAAAGTAACAAAAGCTGGGGACATTACTTAAAAGGGCACCAATAAAAGTAACAAAAGCTGGGGACATTACTTAAAAGGGCACCAATAAAAGTAACAAAAGCTGGGGACATTACTTAAAAGGGCACCAATAAAAGTAACAAAAGCTGGGGACATTACTTAAAAGGGCACCAATAAAAGTAACAAAAGCTGGGGACATTACTTAAAAGGGCACCAATAAAAGTAACAAAAGCTGGGGACATTACTTAAAAGGGCACCAATAAAAGTAACAAAAGCTGGGGACATTACTTAAAAGGGCACAAATAAAATGAACAAAATTTAAGTACATCACTTGAAAAGGAAGTATAGGGAGACTTATTTCACGGTAAAGGAACATTTGAAGGAAGTTATGAATAATGAAATCAAGGTAAAATCGGTCGCTTATTACCACAAACTAGAAAAGTTTAATCTGATTCAACTGTACCTGTAACAATAAATATAAATGTCATGGATTTACTTCTGAACGTAAAACCAAATTAAATACTGCATTGTATAAATACATATTTCTAAACAAAGACAAAAAAATATACGGAAATGATTTTTTTTTTTTTTTTTTAATTTACCACTTGACAATTTAGTCAGAATTTCAAGCCTCCCTTCTTTAAAAAATATCAATTTCTAAATATAACAAGAACAATCACATTATATACTAGCCTTATCCAAACCCACCAAAATTAATAATAATAAAAAAAAAATCGGGAAGAATAAAATGATAAATACAAATTACAGAGAAAGTTCTGGAAATAATAGTTGTAGCAACCTCTGGCAACTCTTTAAGACATCTGGTGTAACCTACCGAGTCCTACTCGACTGCTAGACCACGTGCTTGAATGAAAGTGTTACAGATACCGACAGAGGCCGGTGGGGTTGGAAATCTACCGGCATAAACGTTGAAATTACAGATAACACTTGCAAAACATGAGAATTAAGATGATACAAAATACTGCGAGTAATTTATTCATACTGATACCAACCAGGATGAATATATTATCATTATTACTTGCTCAGCTACAACCCTAGTTGGAAAAGCAGGTTACTATAAGCCCATAGGCTCCAACAAGGAAAACAGCCCAGTGAGGAAAGGAAACAGGGAAATAAGAGAAGTATTTAATAATTAAAATAAAAATATTTTAGGAAAATTAACAATTAAAATTAATATTTCATACATGAACTATAAAATAAAAAATAGGAAGAAAAATTAGATAAGATAGTGTGCCCGAGTGTACCCTCAAGCAAGAGAACTTTAACCGAAGGAAGAGGAAGGCTATGATAAAGAAGCTATGGCACTACCCAAGACTAGAGAACAATGGTTTGATTTTGGAGTGTCCTCCTAAAAGAGCTGCTTGCCATAGCTACCCTTACCGAGAGCAAAGTAGCCTCTGAACAGTTACATTGCAATAGTTAACCCCTTGAGTGAAGAATTAATAAAAGGAAGAGATTAACCAGCCCAAAAAAGACTTATAAAATTATATCTTATCCTTGAGGGATAATTATAGGATTTCACCCGCCATCCTTGGCTGTTGTTTATCCTTGGATATACGATAACGCAGCAGACCGGATATAAGGGATAGGGCAAGGTCTGTAGAGACAGACCTTGGGACAGGGGGAGCAGGGCCAATGTAGCCGATTTTTTTGAAATGCGTCTCCTGTTTCATTGGTAAAAGTTTGGGCTATTTTTCGCCTTTGTATCTTTGTTGTTTCTTTATTTGCTTCATTTTTACCTACTGCCTTTTTTTTATCAATATTTTATTAACTTGTTTCGGTTTTCATGTAATGCGTCATTTGATGATTTCGTTAGCAGCCAAAATCCAAATTTATGAAAGAACTCTGGAGATTTACAACAATTATTTTTTCCTTTGACAATTAACTTTAATTTAGCAGTTTGACAAGATCCAGTGGCCAGATGATATTTCTTGTGAATATACTTAATCTTATCTCATGGTTAACTGCATACAAAAAAACAAATAAAAAACCGAATAAATTGGTTCGCATTTTGGATGCGTGAAGGTATACAAGACGCTCAATTCAATAACAGTAATAATTATCATCAATTTATATTATCATATCCTATGCAATAAACACTATGATTAGGAATAAAATACCCAATTTATATGAGCAGTGTTTTTAGTACAGCTATAATATCTCTTTTTTTTTATAGCTTAACTACAACCCAACCTGGGAAAGCAGGATGCTACAAGCCCAGGGGCTCCAACAGAGGAAATAACCCAGTGAAGAAATGAAATGAGGAAATAAACAAACAATATATGAGAAGTAATGAATAAGAAATATTAAATGTTTCAAAATTAGTAACGACGTTAAAATATATTAGCTATAAATATATATATATATATATATATATATATATATATATATATATATATATAAATTGAGAGACTTATGTCAACATATTAATAAAAAGCAGTTGCAACAAATTTGAACTCAAGAGGGTCGTCCACCGATTCCATAGCCTTATGATAGAGAAGGCAAAACTGTCAGAATTAACTGCATGTCTGGACTACGGTTTAGGAAGATCTGAATGCAAAAGAGGGTCAGAATTACGAAAAATCTTAGGCAACATGCATAAAAAACAACCGAACGACGGTACCAGAAATTGATATCGAGATCATGAATAGAAAATTCAATAGAAAACAAGTTCTTTTCCAGACCAGATCACATATGTGTATCCAGTATGAAAAGTAATGGTTCTAGATCACTACCCTCAGGAACACCAGATGTTACATTCATATTGTCACAATGGTGCCCATCAACTACTGCTACTCTAGAATATACTACTTAAAATTCAATCATGATGGTGAAAAGACCCACCCACTCCCCATCTGCTTAAGTTTGAAAACAAGGGCCTCATGATTAACACAGCCAAAGGCAGCTAAAAAAGACGAGAACTTTCGAACTACAATCAAGGGATTTCTGTACAGCACTGGAGATTGTAAGGGAATCACATGGAAACGCCCCCCCCCCCCCCGGGCCTTTGCAGAAGCCAAATTGCATACTAGGGGACATACAATTATCTTAAGCAAAGATATTTAGACTTTTTGCCAACAACCTTAAAAAATGTCGATTAATATATTTATGGAAATATGGCGGTAATCACAATGAAGATGATGAATATCAAATACTGGGTTATGACCAATTATGACTTATCGGAAAATTTCGATCAGTTGGAAGTTAGTGCACTAGGCGGTAATCAGCAGGGCTATATAAATGTCGCATACCTACTTAGGACCTCGACCTGATATAAGGTAGAGATTTGTAACAGCAACTGCAATGAATTTGCTGCGTTTAAATACTACTGGGTAATTTGCAAGTGATCTGACAAACGAGGCTACAGATAAAAACAAAAGCAAAACGATAACATAAACATGGACGAAAGAGACAGAGCGAAAAATAATCTTCCAGGAACAAGACAGTCGACTTAAAGAACATTACGGGCTTCTAACTGCTTTCAAAACCGCTAATTACTTTACTTGCCACTTGGTTTTACAACACCTGTTTTAATCTGGTGCTGGCGGCCCGGAGGCCATTCGCTCCCCAGCAGTTCCATGTGAATTGAAAGCAAGATTTAAGAAGGGCCGAATGGATGCAGAAAAGGTCCCCAAGTAATTGGGATCTCTTGAGGACAATCCCCATATCGAGTTACTTACTGGTTTGGTCGTTTATTTAGTCTTTTTTTAAATTGGGTTTTCGTAAACAAAACTTTACTATATAACTTTCAAATTTCGCTTTACTTTGTTGCTTGCAATATTAAGTAAATTACATTCGATGATAATTTTCATGACTGAAGCAAATCAGCCTTACTCTTAAGTATTAGTAAATGAGCATAAATTATTATTGTTATTAATTTATTAACTTAAAGCAAATAAGCAAACCCTTCCTTGTCATACATCTCCCTACCCATAAATCCATAAGTTTAGTTTTCCTTCATTTAACGCCCCAGAATATCAACCTATTACTGCCAGTCGTCTGTGTGTATGGTTTAGGGCCAGAATTTCCCGGGGCATTAAGATCAAGAGGCCTAAACCTGGTCGTTTAAGGTCATTGGGATCGAATGACATCCTCACTGCCAGAGCTAGAAGCTGGGCAGATAACACTTCCATTCCCAGGAAGATAATAGGACTCGACTTGAGTGCATCATAAAACTGTGAAGTACTGAATCAGGGGTTGCCGAGATGTTGATGAGGCGCCTGTGCGAGTTTGAAGATTTGAAAGAGGCATATACACATATATACAAATGATCAGGGGATATGTCACCTCTCCACCCACGCTATGACCCGAGAGTGGCAGACAATCGCAGCTGAGAGGTTGAGTTGTAAACACTACAACAAACTAATGGGATTAAGCGAGGCTCGAAAACCAGACCCAAGGAATGCGAGTCAACAAACGTTTCCAACAGGCTACTACAAAACCAAAAACTGAAAGTATCAATAAAAAAATTTTGGACGGATATCGCCACCAACTTCTAATTTCATAATTCAACTTCTCTTCTGTCACTTGAAATACGCGACCAATCGCTTTCATTAGTCCAAACTCGATCCACGAAGCAGCGCAAGTGTCTGCCGACACCAATTAATCCAAACTTATTGACAGGGTATACAACTACGAAGAGAGACTTGCAATACATATGAATGAATGTTGTTGGACAGAATCGACTGAGCTGCGCTCCACAGCATTGCAAACGGAACGGGTCTACAAGACTATCGAAGATCCCACTTGACCTGAAAGACAAGACAAGGAACAAGAAGAAGAAGAAGAAAAAGAAGAGGAGGAGGATATACAACGCACAATCTATGCATTAATACGAAATCCCCAAATGGAGAAACAAGAATAGTTTGCATTCAGTGAGAATGATATACAATAAAAGTGGATTTGTAGAATCTTGATAAAGATGGATTGGTCAAATTTGGGAAGCATGGCCCTGCGTTGGGACCGTGGAAGTCATTCTACGTTTATCATTATTATTAGTATTATTTGCTAAGCTACAACCCTAGTTGGAAAAAGCAGGATGCTATAAGTCCAGGGGTTCCAACATGGAAAATATCTCAGCGAGGAAAGGAGACAAGGAAAAAGTGAAAATTTTAAGAACAATAACATTAAAATAAATATTTCCTATATAAACTATAAGAACTTTAACAAAACAGGAGAAAGAGAAATTAGATGGAATAGTGTGCCCGAGTGTAACCTCAAGCAAGAGAACTCTAACCCAAGACAGTGGAAGACCATGGTACAGAGGCTATGGCACTGACCAAGACTAGAGAACAATGATTTGATTTCGGAGTGTCCTTCTCCTAGAAGAGCTGCTTACCATAGCTAAAGTTTCTTCTACCCTTACCAAGAGGAATGTGGCCACTGAACAATTACAGTGCAGTGGTTAACCCCTTGGGTGAAGAAGAATCGTTTGGCAATCTCAGTGTTGTCAGGTGTATGAGGACAGAGGAGAATATGTAAAGAATAGGCCAGACTATTCGGTGTATGCGTAGGCACAGGGAAAATGAACCGTAACCAAAGAGAAGGGGCCAATGTAAGTACTATCTGGCCAGTCAAAGAACCCATAACTCTCTAACGGTAGTATCTCAATGGGTGGCTGGTACCTTGGCCAACCTACCTTTAGTTAAGATAAGAACTGAAATTTAAAAAAGTGGTTGGAAGTAAAAATTCCATAACTTAGTTCTAAATAAACTTAAAACAAAACGTTATTTCTCTGAGCAATAGCCTCGCAAAGTACATTACAAAGCCATATAACAGGATAATCCCTTTGTATTTTAAACTAAGAATTTCCTCAGGTCTTGGAAGAAGGCATTTGCCAAGCACGGAAAGAGAACAGAAGGTACTTTGTACTCAGGTTCAGTACTGAGGGAACGTGTTCTACTGACGAAACCCCGGGTTCAAATGACGACATTGCCGAGAGAGAGAGAGAGAGAGAGAGAGGAGAGAGAGAGAGAGAGAGAGAGAGAGAGAGAGAGAGAGAGAGTGCTATAACAACTCTTAAAGCCATACACCCAAGTTTAAACAATATTTCGAGACAATTTTTTGAAAAAAATCTTTCGATAATCATGTAAATTCCTAACAAACAATTTCTTTGATGAAGGTTGAAATATCAGAGAGAGAGAGAGAGAGAGAGAGAGAGAGAGAGAGAGAGAGAGAGAGAGAGAGAGAGAGAGAGAGAGAGAGAGAGTGCTATAACAACTCTTAAAGCCATACACCCAAGTTTAAACAATATTTCGAGACAATTTTTTGAAAAAAATCTTTCGATAATCATGTAAATTCCTAACAAACAATTTCTTTGATGAAGGTTGAAATATCAGAGAGAGAGAGAGAGAGAGAGAGAGAGAGAGAGAGAGAGAGAGAGAGAGAGAGAGAGAGAGAGAGAGAGAGAGAGTGCTATAACAACTCTTAAAGCCATACACACAAGTTTAAACAATATTTCGAGACAATTTTTTGAAAAAAATCTTTCGATAATCATGTAAATTCCTAACAAACAATTTCTTTGATGAAGGTTGAAATATCAGAGAGAGAGAGAGAGAGAGAGAGAGAGAGAGAGAGAGAGAGAGAGAGAGAGAGAGAGAGAGAGAGAGAGAGAGAGAGAGAGAAAGAATTTTAGCATTCCATTAAATCTCTGATGCAATTTGTTACGATGATATTCTTGGCACACCTCGAGTTCCACCATCGGGTGTGATCAGTGACGGTCTGGCGAAACACTTACAAACAAACACAATATATATATATATATATATATATATATATATATATATATATATATATATATATACACACATTATTACTAGCTAAACAATAACCCTCTCTGGATAAGCAGGATGCCATAAGCCCGTGGGTTCCAACAGGGATATTAGCCCTGTGAGGAAAGAAAATTAAGGAAAGATGGAATACAGTGCCTGAGTTTACTTCAAGCAAGAAAACTCTACCCCCAAGACAGTGGAAGACAATGGTACAAAGGCTACGGCACTACCCAAGACTAGAGAACGGTGGTCTGATTTTGAAGTGTCCTTCTAGAAGAGCTGCTTACCATAGCTAGAGTCTCTTCTACTCACCAAGAGGAAAATAGCCACTGAACAATTAGAGCGAAGAAGTTGATCCCTTGAACGAAGAGGAATTGTTCGGTTATCTTAAGTGTATGAGGAAAGACGAACATGTGGAAAGAATAAGCCAGACTATTTACTTATTAGATAAAGGAAAAACGAGCCGTAACTAGAGAAGGATCCAATATAGTACTATCTGGTTAGTTAAAGGACCCCACATTAAATATATATATATATATATATATATATATATATATATATATATATATATATATATATATATATATATATACATACATATATATATATATATATATATATATATATATATGTGTGTGTGTGTGTGTGTGTATGTGTAAGTAAAATATTTAAATGAAAAAAAAACATAAAACAAAAGAGAAATGATAATCCAACACAAAGACTAATACAATATGTAAGTCCTTGTGACCTTCGCTTTTGAATGAGTCACACTCGACACCGATGCCCTATTTGTATGGTTGTGAATTCCTTGAGATATCACCTTTGCATTAATCTTACGAAAGGTTATCTTGTTGGAATTCCTAAAACTATGTCATTTCTAATGAGAGAGAGAGAGAGAGAGAGAGAGAGAGAGAGAGAGAGAGAGAGAGAGAGAGAGATTATTATGCTTCTCATAACGTAATGAAAAACATACGTAACTAGCAACAAGACCCATAAGTTCGAATCCAAAATTACAGTGACTTTTATGAATAACTTATCTATGAGTGTATTGTCTCGAAACAAATATAAGAGTTTTAAATATATATATATAATTTGTGTGTGTGAATTATTAACGAAACTAAAATTTAAAGTTGAAATTTCGTGTTGGTAATTTATGAATCTCTAATGATTAAAAATTAATTATATCTACTAAAGTGTGCATGTATATATATATATATATATATATATATATATATATATATATATATATATATATATATATATATATATATATATATATATAAAATAGTATATATAGTCTGATTCAACTATGTGATACCATATCAGAACAAAAGTAAAATTGTACGTAAACGAGTGAAAATAAGATTTTAATAAGTGAAAAATAAAAAAATAAAAATACTTTCTACTGTGTATTCTTACAGACAAGTTTACCCAAGAACATAGGTGTCAGAGAAATCACACATCTATGCACAAGACGTGAATGACAAGACACAAGAAATGTGTTAAACCCTGTAGTAACTATCGGACTAAACATTCAAATGGTTAGACCTATGCGTCCTATACACTAAACATTCAAGTAATTAGAGGGTTGAATCCTAACCCACCCACCCACTCCCCAAATATGCAAATGCTTAGACCCAGTCTAAGCTCTCTAAACACTCTACAGCTTGGTCCCTGCACTTGCTAAATCCTTTCCTTCAGAAAGAATTTCCAAGGAGACCTGTTTGGACGAAGATCTTGAATTAGACATGAGAGCAATCAGGATATGATGGAGGGATACGTAGGAATGAATAAGAAGAGGCCACTTAGGTTATACATTGTAATACTTTCCATATGCATAGGAATTACGAACAATAGGCTTGAAGCTTCAGCTTACGCAACTTTCGTGGGAAAAGTAAACAGTCGTCATTGAACCTTGAAACAGAGCTTGAAGATCTGAAGCGAGCTGCAATTAGTTGCAAAAGAAATCCAAATTGAGTTTATGATTAAACTCGTTACTTTGGACACATAAATTACTCTAATGTAAAATTAATTCATACTTGAAATCCGGGTAACTTCTAAGGAATTATGGATAGTCATAAAAAACGTACATCAGATAGTATAAAAATAAGAGCTGTGAACTTTAAATCTGAACAAATAAATAACTGAAACTAAAAGGGACAATCATTGTACACAATGAACAGCTGATGGGCTTCCGAGTATTTTTATAGTAACGTTGACCAACAAACCGTTACATAATAACATGTATTTAAAAAGGGTGCCTAGTAGTATTTTATTCGTACCCTAAGTGGGGTCTTATCATTCATTCCGTCCGTTAAAGGATATTTTATCAAAATGGATTCTAATCAAATGGAATTTAATATGCTGTGAATCAGCGCCATCGACTGAAATAGGTAAAAAAGGGAGTGTAGGGGGAGAGAATGAAAATTATAGATGAGTTTTGAAAGGCAAAGATCAGCGCCACCGGGGAGTGAATGGGAGGGCGAAAATCTGATCAGCGCCATCTATTGCAATGGGGGAAAAGTGTGTATGTGTGATGTCCACAAGCGAGGCCAGCTTCTTCTCCCTTCTATGTCACATTACGTCGTCTGCTGAGGCCGAAATGATTTTGTTCCTCTTTCTGCTGCTCTGGCATAGGCACATGGATTCTGAGAAAGGGGAAGGTGGGGAGAGGGTGTTCGGACGGGCTAGGGGGGATAGAACCGTGAGTGGGAGGGGGTGTGAATGTAGGATAGAAATAGGCCTAAGCCTAAGAAGATAGTTAGACCTCCTTATTCAAGGCCTGCAACATGTCTGCCTTCACTGCTCTCCACCTCTGAGGATAGTACTCACTTCCTCTTCCAAACCAATATAACCCGACAGTAAAAGAAATCTAATTTATGAATCAATGGGAGATTAGACTAAAACTTACCTTACGATTTAAAACAATCTTGATTAGCCTAATAAACTGGCTAAATGCTATTTGTTTTACATTAATTCAACCGTAACTAAAGATTTTATTCTTTATATATTACTGATCAAAGCATTATTGGGATTGATTCGTTTACCTTCATAACAACGAGACTTGTGTTTGTCTGAATTCCCGTCCGGGACTTGTCCAAACAGCACGACCAAACACACACAGATATTCACTGAACCATAAAACTCTTTCTTCTTCTTTAACAAATTAAACTAGACAGAACTAACTTCGCCATCACTCGATCACTACGAATGTAAAGAAATCAATCCTTCATATCGCTTTTGAAGATCATTATTGTTACAATTAGACGATTATAATTATATCTATATATAAAAAAAATCGAGAACTTTATGGACTCCCATCTTACTAGATTTGTTTTGCCTGGCCTGATAAAGGGTTGGTTGGAGGTCAGGTCAGTTGAGGTTGGGGGATCTTGTTCGGTCTCCTTTCTTTCCCTTTTTGTCCTCTTCCTTCTTCTCCATTATCTTGAGGAAGAAGAAGAGACTCTTGGAATGAGAAGAAGAAGAAGATGAAGAAGAAAAAGAAGATAGAGATAGAGAGAAAAAGTTTGAAGAGACCAGTAATGTGACATGTCGGTCGAGTAGAAGTTGGCGACGCTTTAAGGAACCAGAGAAGAGGAGGAGGAGGAGGAGACTGATTGACGGGACTCGATGGCGTTGACGAGAACAGCAAGAAGAAGAGGAGAGGAGGAATTCTGGAGGAAAGGAGAGCCGCCGTTGCACCGGCACACGAAGAGAAGTACGGCAACGACGCCCTCCCTTCCTTCTCCTCGCTCTTTCCCTCATCAGGTGGGACTTCGACTTCCGAGGGCAGCACCTCACGCACCTTGTCATTGTTCTCCACTAGGGGCTTTATGCCACACATTTGGAAGACCAGCATCGCCCTCAGCACCTCCCATGTCGTCTTGCTCTTAAAGGCCGCTTCGTAATCACAGAAGGTCAGGTCGAGCGAGTCTTTCTTCTCGTCCTCGTGAGAAGTGGCGATTCGGCCGTTCTCCTCCACCAACGACGCCGCGGCCGGCGTCGATTTGTGCCGTCGGGATCCGACGGACGAACTCAGGCTCCAGCATATCTTGGTATGCTTGGGGCCATAGCGCACACATGAAGCGAGAGAACGAGGCAACGATGCTACTAACACGGGAGCCATTACTTTACTGAAGGTTCGCTAAGAGCGCGAGCCCGGGTCGGCGCCAACCACCACCGTCGCTCTCTTATGAAAGGTAGATCCATGTGACGATTCGGTGACGTCACGGCCGTTCGGCTTCCCCATTGGCCGCCGCAGAGGCGTGACACTGATTAAGGGGAGGGGTTGAGGCTATACGGCCAGACAGTTTCGAAACACATCCGGCCGAGGGAAACTGGACCTTGTGCCAAAGATATGCAAAGGGCAAAGTGGGGAAACATCAAAGCAGTTCCGAAGGAAGAAGAGCGAGATATTGATCCCACTGTGACGTACACAGGAAAGACTGGGGGTGGGTGGAAATGTGGGGGAGGGGGGGGGGGGGCGTTGGAGGGAAACCGAATGAGGAAGCGGTTGGGAAGCTTGGAATTAAAAAATGTTCAATTTTCTCTGTATTTTCTCGTAATAAGAAATGACATAAGTTACTTTGCATTATTATAAATCCTAAAACGACCTACGAACCCACAAGACAAAAAACAAGCGAAAAAGTGCATTCCTCGTTACTCCATGCCCTCTGCATCATGTACACTACTGCAGTCTACAAACAAACACACACACATACTTACACCTTTCGTGACCTACTGTGACACAGCCATAAAAGGTGGTCAGGTGACGCCACTCTCTTCGAGGTCACTGCGTCGAAGTGCTAGCAAAAGATATCCATGTTATGAAAGTATGAGGAACCTTGAATACAACTGTTTGTGTAAGGTATGAATAATATATGAGCACAGGGTATTTAATTGATCTGGATGTACATAAACAGTTACACACACAAACACACACACACACACACACACACACACACACACACACACATATATATATATATATATATATATATATATATGCATAACTAAAAATTTTATGCGACAAGCATAAAATGTTCTTCCTTAAATAGCAGCTTTGTCTTTCTCTGGAAAGATTCCCTAATAAAGACCATAGCTGGTTATGAATAAATTTTATTGTCTACTGAATAAATGCACATATATACAACACGCACACGGACTGAATTAACACTAACATAGAGATTGGAGTGAAGGGTGTGATAAACTCTACGGATTTCACTTGCCGCATTCAACTTCCCAAGGCTTTCGTATACGTAAGGACATTTACTTCATTCAAATATTTAATTTCGTTAAATAATTCTCAGAATATAATGGAACCAGCCTCCTACAATTTAACGTCCGATAGAAAAGCAATTATTTCATATATATATATATATATATATATATATATATATATATATATATATATATATATATATATATATATATATATATATATATATTAAATTACAAATAACTCTCAGTAAAGATTCAAATAACTTGAACGCTTTTTTTTCTTTGAAAACTAAGACTCTGCTCTCAAGGCCTAACCGATAAGGACTTTGAATTAGTCCTTAATAATAAATGACCTGCATTTTTCACCTGCACATTTCCTCTAAAAAATAATAAATTGAATGCCAAGAAAATATATCCACAAACATACAAGAAAACATACTGTAAGTGAACTGAAGGTTTACAGGCCGCCCACGAATGGAAGAGTCAAGGGACAGTGACAATGACCTAGAGAAATATGATCAGCGACCAAGCCCCCTAATGACTCAGCAGATAGACCTGGTCCTATAGGCTCCCCAAAGCCTCCATCCTTAGTTCACAATGATAGTGAGGTCGCAGACAATAAAGAAACTATCGAGTTTGAGCGAGACTCGAACCCCAGCCCGGCGATCACCATGCAGGGACGTTTCCAATAGGCCACCACAAGCTTAACAAGAACGTAATTGCTTTTCCGATACTCTATTCCAATTAACTGATATCAAAATATAAGCAAACCCAAATGCTCATTTTACAATATATGTCTTTTCGAAGTTTATATTTGGGTCATTCATAACGTATAAGACAAAGATTAACCCAAATCGAAAGATGCGTTAATTAAGGCTTTTAAGCGACATGACATTAACTGCAATGTTACATCTGTGTTATTCTATAATCACCTTTCTGTACAAAAGGATGAACATGGAACCAGCTATCATAAAACTTAATGGGATTTGGTGGAAAAGACATTGAAAACAGACATAGCGAGAAGGATAAAGAGACTTCCTTTTGAATTTGGGTCATATGAATAAACAATAGGATTAGGAAGGTAATTTTTAAAAAATAAATTGTATCTTGGGCACGATAAACAGTCTCCTAGATTTTCTTATCTCTCATTCACACGATAATTCATTAAGACAGACTGCCATATAAGCACCGCTAAAGGAATTCCCTTAAACCATTTCATTAAGAGCCGAGATCTAATTACTTATTAAGAGCCAAAGTCTACAGACCAAAGAACAGAATACCTTCTGGAACATCATCATCTTACCAAGTGACTGGCAATACAAATAAAATTAGTCGTCCATAATGCTTTACCACAAACCCATATTAATATAACCATATAACTGAAAAGGTGTTTTCAGATACTTGGATAATGTTTGGGTAATTATTATCATTATTATTATTATTTTTACTTGCTAAGCTACAGCCCTAGTTAGAAAAGCAGTATGCTATAAGCCCAGGGACTCCAACAGGAAAAATAGCCCAGTGAGGAAAGGAAACAAAGAAAAATAAAATATTTAAGAGTAGTAACAACATTAAAAAAAGATCTCCTAAATAAACTATCAAAACTTTAACAAAACAAGAGGAAGAGAAGTAAGATAGGACAGTGTGCCCGAGCGTACCCTCAAGCAAGAGAACTCTAACCCGAGACAGTGGAATACCATGGTACAGAGGCTATAGCACTACCCAAGATTAGCTGAAAGAACCAGGAAACATACCGTATATACTAAGATTATTTCAAGCCATTTTTTTTCAGTTAGATATATATTCATCTAAATAATTTCATGAGTAATCATTACAAATACATGAAGCTAAAACCATTACATTTATAAAATGGTTGCAAAAATCCCTTTACTTAAAAAATCAATAACTGAAGGGCAGATATAATGCTCGATATATAAGATAGCATAATAAGAAAAGAAAAAAAAATATTTTGTGAAGGACACGTGTTAGTTTCTCATGCAATAAATTCATAAATTTCTTTAAATGGGTTTTCGTAAGCTCTTATATCTCCTTTCTTCGAATCCAGTTTTAAAAAAAGTTGAAATATCTTAAAATAAATATAAAGGAATCATCTCGTTTATATACTAAAGGTTTACATTATTCGGATTAGTTAAGCGATCTGTTATTCCCCAAAAAAATAATGTCTACCATTATCAATTTTTCAGTATGTTATATGTTTCGCTAAAGTTTAAACGTTACTTATCTTTTTCAAGTGTTTTTATCTTCGACCATTCTTTTTCTATCGTTTTTTATAGAGTTTATATTGCACTTCCCAAAAGTTCAAACTCGCAGCAAATGTTTTTGTGTAGAACAAGCTGACATAAGTCTCCTTTTATAGTTTATACATGAAAGATGTTTTGCTTTTACTGTTCATAAAATATTTTATTTTACTTGTTTATTACCTGTCTCCTAGTTTATTTATTTCCTTTCCTCACTGAGCTATTTTGCCCTGTTGGAGCTCATAGGCTTATAGCATCCTGCTTTTCCAACTAATTTTGTAGCTGCTAATAATAATAATAATAATAATCTCTATCTATTTACCATGGCACTTCCAGCATTTTGGGGAGTAGCTGAAATCAAACAAATGAACAAAAGGGAACCTTTCCTCTATCCGCCTGTCCTAGCCTGACGAGGGATTCATCCGAGTTCGGCTGATACTGCTAGGGTGCCACAGCCCACCCACGTGAAGTTAGGAAGTTTATCAGTTACTTTATGTAAGTTCTTTAAGAGTTTAAGCATTAAAGTGTAATTATTTCTTTTGTCTTAGTCTAAGGTTTTATTCAGATTTAATTTTTCAAGTCAAGTGATTATTTAATTTACAGAGTGTAAGTATTTCTTTTGTTTTAGTCTAAGGTTTTATTCAGATTTAATTTCAAGTCAAGTGATTATATAATTTTGAGAGACTAACATTTTTGTCAATCTGTTTTGTTCAGACTTAATATTCTGAGTGATTTATTTTTTTTAATGTAAATTCTTTCAAAGTGTTGTAACTTTTATAAAATATATTTATGGCTGTAAAGAGTGTATTATTTCAATCAGTGTTTATTTCAGTTTCGCTCGTACCCCTGTTGAAAAATCAAAGTAAGAGTTTGTTTGAATAGTTCTTTATAATAATTACCTAGTTTGGTTTTGAGTGTACTTAAAGAGACCTTTGGATATTCAGTGTTTTTATATTTTGCTGTCTGGGAATTATATAACTGTCTCAAAGCTCGGGTATTAATATTTTCAAGTGTAACAGATTTAATGGGAAAAAAAAGTGAGTTTGGAACTCGGGTTGTGTAGCTTGCCAGTCGTAATATATATAATATCATATTTTGGTTCCCAGACACGGGACTATAGTATGAGATATATATATATATATATATATATATATATATATATATATATATATATATATATATATACATATATATATATATATATATATATACATATATATGTATATATATAAACATATTATTATTATACATACCTGCACACATGGCATACACACATATCCATGTACATACACGCACATCCTATGCATGCATATACAATCACACTGGTAACATTTAAAACATACACACACACACACACATATATATATATATATATATATAATATATACACATATATATACATACATATGTGTATATATGAATATATTATCATTATTATTATTATTATTATTATTATTATTATACATACCTGCACACAAGTATACATGGTATATACACATATCTATGCATGCATATACAATCACACTGGTAACATATAAACACACACACACACACACACATATATATATATATATATATATATACATATATATATGTATGTATATATATATATATATATATATATATACACACACACATACATATACACAAAATCTCACATACACGTAGCATTAAAACATATGCATCTACATACATACATATGTATGAAAATACAGTTCAGAGACTAAAATTGTACAACCACATACAATATGAGGTGCATAATTCATAAGGTAGAAACTAAGTGCCACTAAATTCAGACATGCTTGATAAAAATATCCTTTTTTTAAATTTATGAACTGTAAAGATTTCTGCATATAAATCTATCGATTTTGTACATTCCTTGCCCTGGATTAAATTATCAAAACTATTTCATAAAGCTTGACTCTACGACATTTCTTTCTAGTAAGTTATTGAAATGAACTAATTTCTTTGCACATGGCCATTTATTAGCGCGAGTTATTTTATTTCTTACATGGACGAACATTGCATTGTTCTTTTGTTCAAGTCTCTTTTCAAGAGCTTTCACCTGTTTGGCCAGTATAAAATTTTTAACATAAATGACAAGGATTATGAGATACGCATCCTTTTGGTACTGTCAGGAGAATTTTTCATGAGAGCTGTTTTCATTGAGTTATTGTTCTTAAATGCTACACTAACATTGGAATTTTCTAAAAGTTTGGTATATATTTAAAACTAGTACTGTTTGGCAATACAAGTAAGTTTTTTGTATTATAGTTATTTCCCATGTTATTACTTGAGGGACTTTTTGGCGCATCTTAAAGCGGTGTTTAATACCATTTCTTGTTTCTAGTCATAACCATATTTACTTCCCATTCTGGACAGCAAACTTACAATAGTCTAAAAACATTGAAGTGAATATTGATTTCTTAGCATTATTACATTGAATTGAATAGAATTGTTCACATATAGATACTAAACATGAAATTAATATTACATCTATGCAACAATAAAAAAAAGATATAATTAATCCCAAACTCTATAATAAAATCTATTGACACCAAGCCATTCAATTTATCAAAATAGATATTTAAATTTTCATTTGCAGGTCACATAAATATGTTATCAATACAGCGAAACCATTTTATATTATCAGGTATGAAGTTACTTAATTTTCTGCTTTCACTAAATTCTATTTATAGGATACTAGAGATAACTGTGCTAACAAATAAATCTCCTCGCAATACCAAAGGGTATGACTATATTATCCACTGTAATTTATGCGAAATGTTTTATATCGGTCAAGCAGGCAAGGCTATTGAAAAAGAGTATTGAACAACATAAAAAAAAATCTTATATATGATCAAGATTAAAAAGCACTGTTTGTTCATACCAAGAGATTAAAATTATACTATTAATTGGTCATGTTTAGAGAAATTGGTTCATTCCAATAACTTACTAGAAATAAATGTCATAGTCAAGCTTTATGAAATAGTTTTGATAACTAAAATTTAAGACATGGAATGTATAAAATTAATGCATTTATATGCAAAAAGATCTGCAAGCTTAATAATTACCAACAAATATTTAATTTCTTTATACAGGCCTACATTTATTGACACCTGGTTTCTATGTTAGCGGTTATGTACCTCATATTGTACATCTTTGAGTGGTCTTAATTGTGTTGATTTGATTTACCCTGTTTTGTCCTATGTATGTATAATTTTATATGCACATATTTTACTGTTCTTTGTATATATACAACAATAAATGCAGCCGTTTCTAGTCCGCTGGAAGACAAAGACCTCAGACATATCAATTTACGTCTAGTATTTGGCAATTTTTATCACCAAGCTGGCCCGTACAGAATGGTGATGGTGGGAGATTTTTATCTGATTGCTCACAACAAATCAACTTAGCAGGGATGGCCCTGATCAATACAGCCGTACTAATCATGACGATACTGTGTAAGAGAGCCGTTAGGAGGTGACTGAGAGATGAGTTGAATGCAATAACTTTATTTGGACAGAGCATAAGTGTATATACAACCCATTCCAGTCACGAACGGCACAAAAATTCAAACACAATGATGCAAGAAAATACAGGCATGAACAGGTTATCAGTGACAGTGGAGGGCGATAATGACAATGTACAAAAAACAGAAATACTGTATGTGATACATGTGCAGTACATAGCTCCTCCCCTAAAAAAAGACATACATGTGAAATCGGGCACCTTGCTCTTGAGAGGCGTACTGTAGGCAGGTCATCTGGCAGGTTTTAGGCAATCAATGAGACCCACTCTTCTTTGCCTTGCATGTTAAGGAGGAATGCTTTGGGCGTACGATGGATCATGAGGACAGGGGCCGCGTAGGGGGATGGTAATGGTGGCTTGCTAGTGTTGTTGTGCAGGAAAACATGCCTTGAGTGCAGATATGTCCGTATGTGTTGTTTAGCTGGTAGCTTGTAAGTCTGGCGGCATGGAATAAATTTTTCAACAACGTGACGTAGGTGCTGGAGACTGTTGGAGGAGGTTGCAGAAGGAAAAAAATTTGGCAGGGACAACCAACGGGTCGCCACATACCATTTCAGCTGCCGAGATATCGAAGGCATTTTTAGGAGTGGTCCTTAATCCATGGATGACCCAGAAAAACTGGGTAAACCAGTTAGAGCATTTGCAGTGGAACATCAAAGCTGCTTTGAGGGTGCGATGAAAACGTTCAACCATTCCATTGGCAGCAGGGTTGTATGCAGATGTCTGATGTAGGGTGATTCATGGGAGGTTTGCTGAGGATGTCCACAGTTGAGAGGTGAAAGTGGCACCCCTGTTAGAAGTAATACACTCAGGGATACCAAATCTCCCTATCCATCTGAGAGTAGGGCAGATGTATACGAAGCGGATGTTGCAGTTTCCATGGGAATGGTTTCAGGCCAACGAGTGGAGCAGTTGATGACGGTAAAAAGGTGACTATGTCTTTGTGATGTGGGTAGGGGACCTACAACATTGACAGGAACGTGGACAAAGTGCCACTGAGGTTGAGGAAAGGTGCCCACACCTGAATCTATGTGTCTATGTATTTTTGAGGTTTGGCATGAATTACAGGTGCAGACCCAATCCTTAGCTTCCTTAGTAATGCCATGCCAAATGAACTTTGTCTTCAGTAGCTGGGCAGTAGAATGGCACGAGGGATGTGAAAGGCCATGAATGAAATCAAACACCTGTCGGCGCATGGGATAAGGTATCCATGGTCTAGGTCTACCAGTACTGATGTCACAGAGGAGGGAGGCATTGGCATTGTAGTGAGGGACATCCTCCCAACGAAAGGATGTGCAGGATGTCCAACATGCTTGGTACTCTGGATCTTTTCATTGGGCTTCTGCCAATGGTTTACAATGTGTTTCTTGACAGACCATCAGCAACGGGATTCATTTTACCGGGGACATGATGAAGGGTACAATTTTATTCAGCCACGGCAAAGAGATGGTGGCGTTGGCGGCCGAACCAGGCATTGGACTGATGCGTGAAGGAGTGCACCAGAGGCATGTGGTCCGTGCGAATGAAGAAGGGCATACCTTCCAAGAAGTGGCAAAAGTGACTGACAGCCAAGAGCACTGCCAGCAATTTGCGGTCAAAGGTAGAGTAGCCAGATTCTGCCTTAGACAATTTTCTAATGAAGAAGGCCAATGGGCAGGGTGAGCTGTTGACCACCTGCTCGAGGGCTGCCCCAATAGTGACGTCGCTCGCATTGGTGGAGAGAAGGATAGGTGCATGTGGCACAGGAAAAGTGAGGGCAGCAGCAGTTGATAGGGCATTCTTTGTGTTGCAATAAGCCGCTTCTTGAGGGGGACCTCACTTCAGGTCTTTTGGCTTGTGCCTGAGGGAGGCGTAGATGGGGGCCAAGAGTGGCGGCGATGGCTGGGAGGAAACGGTGATAATGATTGATCATGCCCAAGAATTCTTGCAGTGCTTTGATGGTCAAGGGTGTGGGGAAGTTCTGAATGGCTACTACCTTCTCATGAGGCGGTGGACTCCTTCAGGAGGGATGCGGTGCCCTAAGAACAATACTTCGTTGGCGCCAAATGTGCCCTTGTCGTACCAGACTACAAGGCTGTTCTGTTGCAGGTGGTCGAACACGATGCGCAGATGACGGAGGTATTCCTCTTTGAGGAATAGAATGCAAATATGTTGTCCACATAAAATACACAGAAGGAGAGGTCCCCTAAGATGCCGTCCATGAAACGTGAAAAGTAGCCCCAATATTACAAAGGCCAAAGCAGGGGTAATTAAAGGTGTATGTACCTAAGAAGGTGGTGATGGCAGTCTTAGGGATGTTTTCTGGGTTCATGGGCACCTGATAATACCCCTGCATGAGGTCGAGCAAGGAGAAAACCTTCGCATTGCGCACATAGGTGGTCATTTCGGCGATGTTTGGAAGGTGATAGTGATCCAGTTCTGTCAGCATGTTCAGGCGCCTGTAATCCCCACACGGATGCAGAGAATCTTTTTTCAGGACGATGTGTAAGGGTGACGACCATGGGATTGAGGTCTTTTGGCAAAGGCCCATTTTTTCCATTTCAGTGAACGTTTGTTTAGCAGCTGCCAAACGATCCTCTGCCTGACATCTGAATCTGGCGAACATTGTGGCCAAGTCGTCCTGATATAGAGATAAATACCATGTTTCGCGGAAACTGTGGGCGTTCGACAAAGTTCTGGAAGGAAAACTTCCAGATACAATGTGGAGAGGTGGGCGTAGGCATCCGTGGGTGCGCTGATGTGGAGAGCGAGGTTGGAGAGGCGTTGTGGAGTATGAATCTGCGTTGATTACCGTTGGTGAGCTACATCAACCAAGAGGTGGAAGTGTGAGAGGAACTTTGCACTGAGGATTGGCAATGTGATGCCAGCAACAAGAAACTTCCAAATATATTTGGTGCTTACAAATGATAATGAGGGTTTCATAACTGTGGGTGGGTATTGCAGATCCATTGGCAGCTACCAGATGGATGTCAGCAGACTTAGATAGATTACATCTTGTTCTGGAGAGTGGCCTTGGCAGAAGAGAACGGCAAGCACCAGTGGCTACCATACCCATACCTACGTCATGTAAAAAGAAAAGATTAGTGACAGGGGAGGCCGCCGCCTTAAGCAATGGTCTACTTATACTTTTTGGGGGGCTAATGACAACCATTCACTCATTTCTTCACAGCAGCCCCCAATTTGGAGTAGTAGTAGCATATTTGCAGACGATGGGCATCAGTAAGTGGCTGGAGAGGTCGTTGGTTGAGGCATAAGCGAGGGGTGGTGTATCTGGGTAGTAGGTGGCTTTGTCGCCACTCCGGCACGTCACAGGGTATGCATCTGTGTCCTACCACATTCATGTCAGCTTCGGTTGATGTTGAATAGTTGTCCACTTCATCAGGAGTGGAGGCATCATTGAAGGTCTGGAAGGTGGTGAAGGGGCTTTCCATAAGGGTGTCGACTTTGGTCATCAGGTCCTTCATGGACAAAATATCAACATTGGGAGTAGCAGTACATACAGGTTCGGGTAGGCGCTGTACCCAGAGGGCACAAAGTAGATTCACTTCACAAGGAGAGCCATCTGCGGAAGGATGCAGGCGACCGATACCTGTCATTTCCCTGAGGACGAGCGAAGCCTTATAGTTCCCCAATGGTTTTTGAGAGCTGAAAAATTTTTGCGAGTACTACTCTAGGAGGTATGATTTAAAGGTGTCATATGTTATTAGCATGTCTTCTTGCTCGCATATCCAATCGGATATTTCCGGGAGATTGTCCTTGGGGATGGCCGTGAGAATGTGATCTGCTTTGGGGCTTGACTGAGTTATGCCCTTGATGCAAAACTGAACTTCAGCACGTTGGAACCAGGCGAACGCTACTCCGCTGGCGAAGGACGGTAGTTTGAGGGATGTGGCGTTGATAGTAGATCAGTGTCGGAACATGGCATTATCGAACAGTGAGACACAGCAGTGAGGGGGAAGGCGGGAGTATCTAGTCACTCCACTGGTCACCAATGTGCAAGCAAGCTGTTAGGTGACAGAGACGAGTCGAATGCAACTAACTTTATCTGGATGGAGCGCAAATTTATATGCAACACGCTCCACTCAAGATCAGCAAAAAAATTCAAACATAATGATGCAGGAAAATACAGACATGAACAGGTTATTCGTGTGAGGGGAGAGCGATAACCAAAATATACAAAAAAACAGAAATACCGTCACCCTGTACAAGTGTGTGATACACGTGCGATACAATACACTTACCCTTACAACACTTTAAGGGTCTACATACATACATACATCCATACATACATACACATATATACATATATATATATATATATATATATATATATATATATATATATATAATATATATATATATATATATATATATATATATATATATATATATATATATAATGATTTGTGCATGTTTGTAATGCATTTATTCACGAGTTTTATTAGTTAATAGGAAATAGAGAGACAAAAAGGTTTTAGATGTAATTGTGAAGGAATAGAATAAAAAACAGATAGATGTAAGAGTGAACGAACATAGGCAGGTATTGTTGTAAGAAATGCGCTGAATGTTATGAATTGACAGCCTAAACATCCCGTTTGTTATTCTAGCACCTTCGGAATGTTCATAAGTGACGCAAAAGGCCGCCATGCAGGAGAACATGGCTTGACACGCCCAGACTATCGTATGTAAACCCAACGCTTATAGGTAGGCACCCAGGACACCCAGACACAAACGCAATAGGAAATGCATTAAATCAACACATAAGCAATAACCTCCCAACACACATAGGTTCAATGTTCAACACAACAACAATCAAACTTGATAAACAATATGCCAGCAGACCTGACATAATACTTAAAAACAACAGAGCACACCTAAATTATAACATATCACCAAGTCCAATAACATCTGATCATATTCTGATCATAATTAAACTCTCAACCAATCCAATAGTCAAAGAACTAAAAAACAGGCGAAACATTAAAAAAGCTAACTGGGAAATCTTTAAAGATACTATAACTATTAAAATAGCCACACAGGAACAAAAAATAGATCTAAACAACAATGGAACCACAACAGAAAACACCACAATAAACACAGCAATAAATAAATGGATGTCTGACATCTCAGAAACAAATAGAAACAGTTTCTCCAATAAAGAAAATATCATACCATAAACATACCCAAGATAGCAATTACTTGAAAATACTAACCCAACAATTAAATTACCTACAATAAAAACACATACAGATGGATAAGGGTAACACACACCCTAATTAGACACATTCAAAATGAAATAATTGAAAAATCTAATAGATTAAACAGAGAAAACTGGAATAACATGATTATGAAACTAGGACAAACATACAAAGACCCCCCCAAAAAACGAGAAAAACTACAAAGATTACTGGGAAAACCCAATATAGAAATACCATACTTAATTAACAGTAATGGTGATAAAGTAGAAGATACCGAAGAACAAATTAAATTACTAACCAAAACATGGGAAAGTACATCCGAAATTACAGAAGAAGAAAACGAAAATTTCGACAGAGACACAGAAACAGAAGTCCTCACTTCCTATAAATCCAGATCTACAAAGACTGGATGAGGTCAACTACTTAATAGCAGACATCAAAATGCAAGAGATAATGAAAGCACCAAGTAAAAGTGGCATAAACAAGGTAATGCTATCAAAACTACCAATGGTGGCATGGAGAAGACTCCAACAAATATCAAACCTTACTTTCTCAATGGGATATTACCCATAAACAAACAAAGAAGGTATTCTCATAATTCCCCCTAAATTCTAAACCAAGGAAAGAGCCAAAACAGCCAGCAAACAGAAGGCCAATCACCTTGCTGAAGTACCGGAAAAAGTGTTTGAAAAACTCATAAACACAAGACTATGGAGATTCCTAGAAAATAAAAAAATTCTACAAACACCAACACGGCTTCAGAACAGGGAGAAGCACTGAAACTGCCCTCATCACAATTTACGAAACAATAGCCATGAACCAACTAAATAAAAAACACCAATGCAATGTCATCTCCAGAGATATCTCAAAGGCATTTGATAAAGTATGGCATTATGGCCTCAACTATAAAATACTCCAATTGGAACTACCAATAATAATGAAAAAAACTCCTCTAAAGCTACATAAAAGACAAAACTGTCAGAATACGTAGCAGAGATGGGAAATTGGGAGAAACAATAGACATAAAAAGTGGGGTACCACGGCGGGGGGGGGACGCATACTATCCTCAACATTTTTTATAATCTACACAGCAGATAGGCCAACAACCCCTGAATATGCTATAAATTATGCATATGCAGATGACATAACTCAATTTATAATGCATCCTACAAAATCCAAAAGATTCTTGAAAATAAAAACAGAGATCAAAAGAATAAATGATTATGAAAACAAGTGGAAAATAAAAACAAATAGCAACAAATTTCATCTCTTATCAGTATCAAAAAATAAACCAGCACCAATAACAGTAAATAACATAAATAATCCATTCAACAACAAAATTAAAATCCTTGGTCTCTCTATCAAAAGAACTGGCATAAGATGCCATATCAAACAAAAACTCCAACTGGCAAAATACAGAAAAGGAGCATTAAAACGTTTCAAACTACTGGATAAAAACGTAAGAAATTAAGAATAAACCTCTAAAAGAACCTGATAAGACCTCTATTCAAATATCCAATAGCACCAGCAAGCACAATAGCTCAAACAAAGATGAAAACCCTACAAAAAATTGAAAATGGAAACATGAGAAACGTACATGGCCTAAACCATAATAAAAATAACATTACACAAATGAAAACAACAATTGATTGATTGATTGAAAGTTTTCTGGCATCCTGACATCTAAGGTCATTGACGCCGAAACACTCTCGAACCAGTAAACGTCAGATACCACAGAAGAGCCACACAAGCCTTGGAAAGATTAAAAAACATTTACCCAGAACTTTCAACAACAAGAGAGGAAATAACAGACATACAAAACGAGCATTCCTGGTGGAAAAGGATAGCTCCTTAAAAAGCTCAGGATGAACTAAATCCGGAGTATTAAAATAAACCAAAACAACAAAGGTAGACAGACATTAATAAACAAACAAGCCCCAAAAAAGGAGTAAATATGAATACACAAGTCCCTTGGAGGCTGGCAAGAAAACTCACCTGGAAATCCACAAGACATGATGTCACAGCAAAAACCTAACAACAAAGAGCAATTGGGTCTGCCCCAATCTTTTCACCTACCACTGTACTTCAATTCAACACTATTCCCTCCAATCCTTACAATCCTAATCCCCCCTCCCCTCCCCCACCTATACTATCCCCCTATACTGTAGTAAGTATGCGCCTTTCTTTAGCGCTAACCCTCATTTTAAAAAGGTCTCCAATGACCTATGTTTAACTTGCCTCTGATGAGGTAGAATACAGACTCTGTTCCAATGTCCATTCGCTGCAGACGACATTCTCGACGGCATGAAGTACATCAGGACCGATTAACAGCCGAGTAAGGGAAAATACTTCTCCCGTAATACAACGAAGGACATCGCGTTTTTCTCTCACTCACGCACAGAGAGGACGGTGAGAGCAGTTCACAAGGACCGATTCTCCGAGTTGTCCCGCAGTTTTATGGGAACATCGCAATGGCCCTCAACACACCTGGACAGGCTTTACTCTCACCAAAGGGCCTAAGATTGTTGGAATAGGCCCATATATATAAATATATACATACATACATATATATATATATATATATATATATATATATTATACTGTATATATATTATATTATTATTACTAGCCAAGCTACAACCCTAGTTGGAAAAGCAAGATGCTAAAAATAGCCCAGTGGGGAAGGAAATAAGGAAATGAATAAATGATGAGAACAAATTAACAATAAATCATTCTACAAACAGTAATAACGTCAAAACAGATATGTCATATATAAACTATAAAAACTTATGTCAGCCTGTTCAACATAAAAACATTTGCTGCAACTTTGAACTTTTGAAGTTCTACTGATTCAACTACCCGATTAGGAAGATTATTCCACAACTTGGTCACAGCTGGAATAAAACTTCTAGAATACTGTAGTATTGAGCCTCTTGATGGAGAAGGCCTGGCTATTAGAATTAACTGCCTGCCTAGTATTACGAACAGGATGGAATTTGCAGGAAGATCTGAATGTAAAGAATGGTCAGAATTATGAAAAATCTTATGCAACATGCATAATGAACTAATTGAACGAAGGTGCCAAAGATTAATATCTAGATCAGGAATATGAAATTTAATAGACCGTAAGTTTCTGTCCAACAAATTAAGATGAGAATCAGCAGCTGAAGACCAGACAGGAGAACAATACTCAAAACAAGGTAGAATGAAAGAATTAAAACACTTTTTCAGAATAGATTGATCACCGAAAATCTTGAAAGACTTTCTCAATAAGCCAATTTTTTGTGCAATTGAAGAAGACACAGACCTAATGTGTTTCTCAAAAGTAAATTTTCTGTCGAGAATCACACCTAAAATTTTAAAAGTCATACAAAGTTAAAGAAACATTATCAATACTGAGATTCGGATGTTGAGGAGCCCCTGTCCTTGACCTACTTACAAACATACTTTGAGTTTTGTTAGTACTGTATTCAACTTCATACCCCATAATTTGCACCATGCACTAATTTTAGCTAGACCTCTATTAAGGGATTTAGCAATCCCAGATCTACATTCAGGGGATGGAATTGATGCAAAGAGAGCAGCATATATATATATATATATATATATATATATATATATACATATTATATATATATGTATATATATATATATATATATATATATACATATATATATATATATATATATATATATATATATATATATATATATATATATATATATATATATATATATATGCCATTTATGTATAAAGGAATTTCCATAATCTCACTCTTCACAGGCTTCTTCAGGTTATGAGAATTACCTGAAACCTACAGGTCATTTCTGTTTTCCATTTTTTAATCATTCCCATTGGTGATTGCATGCTGCTTTCCAGCTTACATTATCAAATCCAATTTACCCTTATATTTCTCTGTTTAAGACTAAATAAACTAAGTGAGCCCTTAAGTATCTATACATTTAACTTGTTAAGTCTATTCATACATTCCTGTAATATTATTAATGCCCCAAATGTGTCATTTGAGTATTAAAAGTGCAATAGCTACATTCGTGGTTTGGGCATCACAAGTAAAAAAAAAAATGATTAGGTTTACTGTCGAACACATTCAGATGTAAAAATTAACTGCAAAAATCTAAACATGATAAAATATAAAGTTCAGAGATAAAAAATGGGTTAATTTTTGGGGTTCATGACAATAATACATTATCATACAAATTATATTATGACAGGAAATTTTTCTTTTAAAATGGTTAAATTTCTTCTGCAACGTGAATTCTAGCTTTAAATTTCCCCTCCCCAACAATTAAAATTTTATAACTACAAGGACACTAATCACCAATACTGTATTCAGTGCATTACTAGTCTATGCAACTTTATATATATAACATACGTAGATTTCAGAATAGCTACTAATTACTCTACTTCTTCAAATATACTATAGAAAAAGGGCTAATGAATTACTGTACTGTAAAGGCATTTGAAATGCTAATACTGTAGTACAGTTCTATGTCTCAGTTAACGAATAATGTCTAGATAAAGAATTTCCCCTTTCAAATGTATGAAGGTATGTACAGTATCTCACCAGTACTTCAAATGCCTTGCTATTTCTACAATTGGTGCTACTTCAATACACATTCCTTTGTAACAATATTGGGTTAATTAAGTTGTGAACTACAAAGTTTAGCTTCTACAGAAAAAAAAACCCTGGCTTAATTGTCCAAGTCTATGGTGGGCTATCAATCATCATAGACCTGTCAATATCCAGAAACAATTCTTTCTTAAGTCATAGCATCTTCACCTTACCTGACTGGGGGGAAAATCTGGAAGATAGTTGTAAGAACTAAAATATTCAGTAGTATAGAAAATGCAACTATCATAAACCAAACACCAGCAACTATAATCATCAAAAGTAAACGACACATCTCAACTAACACTGTAACAGGCTGCTGCCTGTAATCCATTCATTGCTGACTGGGATAATAATAATCTATGATCCACTGATAAAGTACTCTGAAGGGAAGTAAACTTCAAAGCTTGGATATTTTCATAAAACAAAAATTCTCCTAAACATCAAATGATGATTTTATTTATATAATGCCCTCTACAACTTTAATTGGAATCCCATTTTTTCTCAAAAGTTCAATTTTTTAATGTCATCAACAGTACCTTACAAGTTTAAAATTCAATTCTGATACCCAATTGACTGAATTCTTCAATAAAGCTCTTCTGATCCTAATTTTATCCACATCAACTTTTAATTACTTCTTTCACCCACTCTCTCTTGAATATTATATTTAAACTTTCATATTGTTAGTGTGTCAATACATACATCAGTTCCCTTGGGGAGATTATTACTCTTAAGTTTCTACTGACATTAGTCTTGTAGTTGCATCCTGAACCACAGTTTGAGGGACTAAATATTCCACATTTAACTATGACTTGTCTTTGTTTTCTCTCTCAACCTATCAGTACAGTATAAGACTAGAGTACTGTATTTTAAATGTGTTGACTTAATTAATGCTACCTTAAGCTATGCACTCAATAAAATCACAAAATCAGCCAGGTTGAGAATTTGTTTGTCAGATGAACTATAGAGAGATGGCTTCAATTACATTTTCTCACAAATCATCATTACCTAACTCTTTTACAAAAAAAGTTTATTTCCTTTCCTAGTAAAGTATCATTCTGAAAAGAATACTGTATTCCACAAGTAACATTTCCTCAATTCTCATTTTGAGTTTTTCCTAGATCACCCTCCAACCCTAGATTTAGACAACTTTTCATTAATGAAATTCCAGTACTTACATCCATACTGGAATCAGTTCATTCTAATGGCCACATTTTACTGAATTTTGCACTCCCACAGTGAATTGTAAGCGCGTCTGCAGAACTATTGGCTTTCTGCCGTTCATCTTCAAGGGGAAATGAAGTGACAGGGACAATTGTGACCACAAATAAGCTACATTTTAAGTGATGAGTTAGCTTTAAAATAAATTGCTTCTCACAAATAACATTGCACATAATATTATCTATGAATGTCAAAAATAGAATTGGACAATATGATATTTTCTTCAACTTGTATCAATTAATTTTCAGCTACAATATCTAAGATTTCTTGGTCATTTAGGATTATTTAAATATAAAGACATTATTGTGACCTATGAAGTATATTAAAAACATGTATGCAATTTACATTATTATTACAAATGCACAAAGGGTACTTTAACTTACACATTTTATTTACATTATTCTCATTCATGCTATCTATTCTATTAACGTTTTTCTTAGTAATTTATTATTCTTATTTTTTTCCTTTTAATTTCTTAAACTTACAAAATCTATACAGAGTTCCCTTGTAAATTTTGTATAAATATAAATGTACTTGATCAAAATTCATTAGTCTATCATATGTAAGCCAAGAGAGAGAGAGAGAGAGAGAGAGAGAGAGAGAGAGAGAGAGAGAGAGAGAGAGAGAGAGAGAGAGAGAGAGAGAGAGAGAGAGAGAGAGTCATTTGGCATTAGACTGCAAAAAGATACAAATCTCAGTATCCATATATGAACTAAACGGTAGAAATGAAGAATCATTAAAAACCAGCATAGACAAGTTCTATTAAAATGTTTACCATCAACCAAAAATTGTCTAGATACAAACAGCATTTCTAGACCTGGAATTGGCAACATCTTTACCTTTATTAAAATATTTATAAATAAAATCTAAAATCTTTAAATATAATACTAAGAACTTTCAATCATCAAGTTCTCTTCATTACCTATAATTTGGTGATTCCCTCACTTTGCACAATTAATTTTTCATCTCAAGATATCTTTACCTTTCCTGTTTTAAGTCCATTCTTATATTGTTTTTTTTTTTCATCTTTGTTGTATATCCTTATCAGAGTATCTGCTGGGTAGTTTTCAAGTCTTTACTTTTTTCAATTGTAATTTTGGTGCTCCTTACTTTCTTATTACTTTTGTCAGATAAATTTTCATAGACACCAATTATCTGTTAATGAATAAATGAATTATCTAATTTAATGTTTTTGTACGGTATATAGTATCTATGAACAATATCTTAATTTCATAACAACAAAACCTAAATTCAATAAATTCAGGTAATAGCAAAAAAACAAATGTTGCAGGATTTTGTATCAATCATATTTCTGCCACAGCCCAGTTGCAATGAATACAAATCTGGATTTAAGTTGAAATGAAAGTTTTCAATAATATACTGCCTACACTATCCATCTTATATTCACGGTAATTCAAACTCATAAAGTGTGTGTAAATATTCACCCAGCTGACTTCTTAGCTCACTAAGGTGCCATACGTTCAATCGCACTGTTCTGAAAATAAATTTTCCATTCAAAATTGTACGATGAACAACAAGCCACTCGTTTTGGCATGATGGGACAATTCACGCACAAGAATAGAGGCTCTCTTGACCAGCAACACTTTCCCTAGTGTAAAAGTTATTAACTTCTGTATAAATAAAAATTCTCTACATTATACTGTAATCCTAAAAAGCTTTTTAAATCCCAAGAACTTCACTATTGTTCACAAAAATAAATATAAGACAAATATCTACATTTCAAGAAGACGATTCAATTACACACCAATCACATTATTTTTCAGTTCTATCAATACCAGCAAAAATTTAGTTGTGATACGCACATGCAGAGAAAAGATCATATTTCCTTTTCAATCTAATGTTATGATATCATCTGAAGAATCACTAGGTTTTTTTGCTGAGTTTTGTTTACTAGCAACATTTCCTTGAGAGACAGAGCTTGACTGTTGCGCTACTCTTGGTGACTGCTGAGAAAGAGAGCTTGACGGTTGGGCTGTTCTTTGAGACTGTTGGGAAACAGAGCCTGACTGTTGGGCTATTCTTTGCGACTGTTCAGAGACAGAGCTTGACTGCTGGGTTGTTCTTTGTGACTGTTGAGAGACAGAACTGGACTGTTGGGCTATTCTTGGTGACTGTTGAGAGACAGAACTTGACTGTTGAGCTATTCTTGGTGACTGTTGAGATAGAGAGCTTGACTGTTGGAGTATTCTTGGTGACTGCTGAGAAACAGTGCTTGACTGTTGTGCTGTTCTTGGTGACTGCAGAGAGACAGAGCCTGACTGTTGTGCTGTTCTTGGTGACTGATGACTAGATACTTGCGGTGAAGTTGTTTTATGTCCTGAGCTCTGGAGGCCAGTCAAGGAAGTAGGTGATATTGTAGGTTTGGTTTGTGCTCTTGGTTGCTGTCCTGTTTTTGTGTACTGACCAGAATAAGAAGATATACTTGTAGGCTGTTTGTGACCTCCTGAGGCCGGACTACGGCTTAATGATGACTGACCGAGGCTATCGCCTCTGAAGGCTAACTGCATAAGGTCCTGAGGAGAAAGTTGGGCAACTTTTCCTTGAGGACTAGATACCAAGGTTGTCTGACTTTGACTAACTGGTCTGCTTCCGACAGAACTGGTCCCCCGAGATTTACTGAAGGATGAGCTTTTCTCAGGGATACTTTCAGAAGTTTTCAACCCGAGGGAGGCTTCAAAAGCGCGGAAGAAAGATGTCGAAGGAGAGTTAACTGGCTTGACTGGTGGAATTGCCTGGCGAGCTTGTGCTTTAACACGTGGCGCTGGAGTAATGGTCATATCTTTTGGTAATGTAGGTTTACTAGAAAGACTTGTGTGTGTTCTTCCTAAGTTACTTGAATCACTGGCTTTAGATGAAGGAAGGCTATTACTTGACATTACATTCACCAGATTGCGTCCACTTGCTGGCTGCAGATGTTCACGGGAAACAGGTACTTTTTCTGAAGAAACTTCTCGTGGACGTGTAAGTGTAGTTCCTGCAGGAAGTTTTGGAACGGTACTTCCCAATGTGGAAGATTTGAAAGGAGTGCCACTTGAAGATGGATTCACTTTGGAAAGAGTTGCACTCCCTGCAAGAGATGTGATAGGTTTATAAGTCGTGGTCCCTGTTGTCCCAGAAGATATTGTCTTGAGTTTTGTGGACCCTCCTGAGGAGGTGCTTACAGCTGAAATGGAAGCAATCCCAGATGATGAACTGGGTTTAATTGTTGTAGAACCTCCTGCAAGTGATGTCAAAGTTTTAAAAGTATTGAACACTTCTGTTGAAGATTGCTGTTTTGACACTTGAACAGAACCACTTGACTTGAAACTTACAGATCCCTGTGTGGGACTAATTGGTCTGACAGTTGTTGAAGCTGGTAGGGTTAATTTAGGTGTTTCAGGCTTTGAGGGAGAAACAGAAGCAGAAGAAGTTTTAATTGAAGAGGCTTGAGAAACGGACACAAGAGATATATCGCATCCCTTCACTGAAGGGGAGCCGGTGGATTTCACTGGGCTTACAGTAACAGACATGTTAGGTTTTAATGGCTGACTCTGTGCACTAGGAACTTTTGTTCCAGAAACAGAAGTTATGGAAATTCCATGTGCATGAGATCTAGCAGCCAAGGCACTGAGTGATGTTCTCTGTTGCTCTGGCAGCGTAACTGATAAGCCTGAACTTACTGGGGGTGTAGCACTATTTACCACACTTACAGATGATTTCCCAGGAGAAATTGTAGAACTACTAACCCTTTCATTGCCTCTATTTGGTAAAACATTGGCACTACTAGTAGATGCAGCTGCCTTAGGTGGGGGTAGCTTAGTGGAAGTTGTCCCTAACCCTTGAAGCGAGGCTTGAAAATAATGAGCTACACAGGGAATCTGTAAGTATTTCATCAGCTGTGTTTGATAAGTCTCAAGTTGTTTCTGATAATTATAAACCTGGACCTGGCTATGATCCTTTTTATTAAGGAGAGTCTGGGTACTTATCAAATTCTCATATATTTTGTAAGCCTGCTGAACAGCTAACATGTCACCAACAGTACGACTGTTAGTGCTGCTGTATGCAGATCCCCGGCCTCTACCTCGACCCCGACCTGTTAGAGGTGGTCTTCCTCGGCGAGCAGTTGGAGGAGCTTGGGCACTGCTTCCTGTGCCGCCCATGGGATTCCTTACATTAACTAGGTTATTGACAGGAGCTCGGGGTACAAGGTATTGGTGCCTATTGCAAAAAGAGTCAGCTTCTCGTAGAACATTGGACCGATTTTCAACTTTTATATCCTTGTAGGCAGAATACGCATCAGTCAGCATTTTTGCAAAATGAGGTTCAGACCCTGGTAGATGTTTGCTAACTTGTTTATAACATTTATAAACATCAAGTAAAAATCTGAGATGACGATTGCTGTTTACAGGTGCGGGTCCCTTGAACATGACTTTGAATTTATCTTTCATTGTTTGCAGGCCCACTTGTGTTGCATGTTCTGACAACAGTTCTCGCTCATTGTCACGTAGGTACTTCTTATCTTTGTCAGGAGAATTCTTAAGTGCTAATGCAATCTGTAAAATCATGAAGAAATCTTTCATCTGAGGAAGAATGTCCAAAATAAGTGAGACACATCGATACATATGAGCTGCAAAACTACCTGGTCGGTCAATTTCATCATTTGGAATACGCCAGACACCATGAAAGAAATTAGAGTTCTTTGGCTGCTGAATCCAAACTTTTCTTTCATTGAAAAGACCATTTACTGGCATATACCCAACATTTTGCCAGAGTTGGCATCCCAGTAAGTAATTATGAGCTTTGTTATTATCCTTGTGAAACTTGGACACATGGTAATACTGTGCCAGACGATACATACTCTTGTAATGCTCCTGGAACCTTGAAAGACACATGCGTAACGCAGCTAAGCATCTTGAAATGACAGTGTAGTGATCTTTCTTTTCTATCACTTTTTCCTCAACAACCTGTATCTCGTCGTCACTCTCCTTTTTGTCTTTATCCAACGGACCCTTTGTTTCCTCTCCTGATGCTTTTGCATCCTGCTTGTCATCTGCTGGTTGGGTGTCCTTCCCAATGGCACTTTTATCTTCATTTTCCCCATCACTCAAGAGTTTCTTCGTTGGAGGTTCAACTGGAGAGACATCTTCTAAACACCTCTTTTTACCTGAAACATCTCCACTTAGGAAGTCATCGCTAACATCCTTCGAGTCTGTTCCACAAGTGATTTTCTTTTCCTTGCAATTTGCAAAATAACCAGCTTCTAGTTCATCAAGGCACTTGGTAAAAGTATCCATTATCACTGGATCAACATCTCTGCCCTCTCTTTGATGCAAATATTTCAGTACATAAGCATGAATGCGGTAATACATTTCCAGGGCCTCGACAGAGAATTCTTGGGGGCTGTTATAGTTTATTCTCACTGGATATTTGGCCCTTATGTTATGAAGGTATCTAGCAGCTTTTATGTAATACTGTATGATAGTTTGTGGTGGGCGGCCTTTTTTCTCTGACACTTTCCCTAACATATAGCAATGAAGCCATCTCTCATCAGGCAGTCCTTCCTCATAACCATCTTCCTGTATAGTCAGTGCCTTGGTGAAGCAATTCTCGGACAAATCAAGCATTTCATTTTTGAACTTCTCGAGCATGTCAAAAGTTTCAAGGCTAATATCTGGGTTAAGCTCTTGCTTAAGAAGTCTAGAGGCATGTGAATGTACCATATAAACCAATCCACCAAACTCAACCCATAGATTAGTGTGGTACTGATCAAGTTTGAGCGCTTGACGAAGGCACTGAACTGCGGCTTTAGCAAGAGAGAAAAAGGCTTCCTCATCCTCAATGACTTCACATGAATTCAATTTGGTCTCTAGCATGGCTTTCATGGACAAACCTAAAGGAGCCCATGACTCAAGTCTTTCTTTATTGATGGATAAATCAAGCTTATAATACTTGATAGCATTCTGCCATTCCTTGTTCTTGAAATAATAATCACCCAAAAGATAAAAACAATCACTAATTATATCCGTGGGAGGTGCAAAAGGAGAGTAGTTACATTCTGCAACCTCCCCATTTATATATGCTTCAACACCCTGTGTCTGGTCAGCTGGCTTGGCTTCATCAGGAAGAAGTGCAATGATTCTGTTTATGAGGAAAAGGAAAATTAAGTCAGACTTACTAAATGGAGAGAGCGTAAATTAATACCAACAATGTCTCTCTACCCCTCCTATTCTACAGAAATATAAAATCACCATACTACAATAGTTTACAAAACTAATACCGATATACAATTTCTGTACGAAAACAATTACAAAAAACTACTATCTTGAATACTGTATACTGCTAAAAACCAAACCCCTCCTATACAAAATACAGTACTACAGTATAACTACCATTAAGATGTGCAAATTTGAATTTTTAGTCAAATATGTGCAATATATCACAAAACTAATTCTACCTACTGTATGCCCAAATTCATAACACCAATAAGAAAGGAAACACCAAACCTTTTGAAGAGCACAGCTGCATCATCTGTTATGGAAGGTATTTGTGACGTCTGGAAATCTGGTAAAACACTTGGTCGATAATACTGGTACAGCTGCATTGCTCGTTCCCAACAAAAAGCAATCTGAGGTACGCCATGATCTCGAAGGTGTTTGTGCTGAAAATAGTAATCGTATTTACTTACTTTAAACTGCATCACAAAGTTTTTTTATAATTAATTAACCTTGATAATCAAAGGTTAATTAATTATCAAAGGGAATAGATAATAAGCTTCCCTGATGGCATTCACATATCCAAATGATACCTAACAGTAAAAAGCTTTTTAACAAACTTTTTGTAAATTGTGTAAGCTAGAACACCTTTGCACATAATTTTTCTTATCAGATGTACTTGTTAGTTTGATCAAATGAATGATGGGTTTTGAAAATGTGTATGAAAATTACGAAATATGTGAGAGAGAGAGAGAGAGAGAGAGAGAGAGAGAGAGGGGGGGGGGGGGGCTCTTGTGTGGCCTAGTTGCTATTGCTTTGTTGCATATATTTTTGTAACAATACAAATGAAAGAAAAGGAAATAGTAACCTTATTTAAACAAGATTTTATTATATAAATGAAAACAAAAGTTAGGATATGATGATGATAATACTGTTTTGTACAGTACTACTACATATATTTTAATATTTGGTACTCATATATTATATGTAAAACTAGCAGTCAGCTGATTGAAGAAAATGCTGTGGATTTTCGGGTGTTTCTCCTGTAAAAATATTTAACATAGCTAAGCTAATTATCACTTTTTCAAGGAAACATAAAAGCAAATATCTTTCCAACCATTGTCTCTACATTAAGGGGTCGGTTGCCTGATGCGCCCTCTTCAATGCCTTCTATCAAAGGGATCCCCTTCCAGCAAACCTCTTATCTACATATCACCCTTCACCTTATCTTGCCCTCTAATTCTCTGCCTCCTTCTTGATCTTCTCCTAAAAGGTTCCTCCCAAGCCCTCCTCACTCCCCCCCCACCATATATCCTCAACACATGTCCACACCTTAGTCGTGACTCACTTATCACCTCTGTAATCTTTTGACTTCAGCCTCACATCTTCCCACCTGACTTATAGTAGATCTCAAGTATCTAGATTGTTCCACCTGTTCTATAACCGAGCCTCTACTTTCATGCATGGCTATCCTGTCCCTACTTTCCTTACTGCCCACCATAGCTTCAGTCTTATCCACATTTACTCAAGCCTCCACTCTCCAATCTCTTGCTACTCTACAACCATTCTTTGTAAGTCTTCCTCATTTTTAGCAGCAATCACCAACTCCCACCACTCTTCACTCTTGATCTTTTCACTTAATAGATCCATGATACCCACAAATAAAAATGGGCTTAATGCTGACCCCAGGTGTAATCCAACACTACAAAGGTTTCTATTTCCCCAATAGCTATTACTCTTGTTCTTTTGTAAATCATCTCTACCATTGTAACCACTCCATCTAGCTTCTTTTTGTGTAGCTGCCTTTCTATAAAGATGGCATCCACAGTTCCTCTCCCCCTTATGAATCTATACTGTTGTTTCTCAATCATGTCTGTTCCTATGATCATCTTCTCCTCCTCTTTCACTGTTCTTATAGCTGCCTCAAACTCTTGTCTAAATATGATATACTTGAAATCAGATAAGATTTTTTCAGGCCTTGCCTACTAGTAACTCTGGTGACATTATACGACTAGAATATTCTATGCTCAAGATGTCGACTATAAGGGTAACTTGTTTAATGACAAATTTGCCATCGACAGGGTTGTTAACCCATAACTCCATTGATAAAGGGGGAGTAACTATACTAAATAATTCGACCATATAACACTTAAAGCCATACTCAATCTTTCAGATACTTACAGTCAATTTTGTTAATCACCCATTAATGTTTGGTATTTGTTTCAATGTTTGTTTTAGTGTTGGTAAAAACTTTGGTTTGCAATAATTTTGTTGTTTTATACATAAATTGATGGACATAAAATTTAGCTACTACATTTAGAATTAAAAAATTGTTTTTTTTTCCAAGCTTTGGATGGACTAAGTCCTGTTCATTCCTTACTTCCATAGTATCTTGCTTACTTGAGGATCTTTGGTTGCCATTTTTTCTCGATTAATCAACTTCTTTTAATTATTCTGCATCTACAGTTGGATATTTGTTTGGGTTAATAAATAAAATTATGTTCCCCAAATTCCCTTGTTCTGTTTGTATGGACTAGGTAAACACACTGGAACGATTTTCTCAATTACCCACACTGAGTAAGGATTACTGGCTTTCACATGGTTGTCCCAGAGGGCTTGACTAGAAACCAAATCAAAGCTTTAAAAAAATTATACAGTACATTTTAAAATTTTTTATAAGTTCAAGAAGCTCAAGATTCCAAAGCTCTAGACATTTGGTATTAGTTGAAATTTAGGCTTATGTACATATTGTACATACATGCATTGCATCACAAAGACTATTTATCAAATACTAATGAGTTGCACTGGTGTGACAAATTAGAAGATGGGTTAAAATGAGTACATGACATTATTTTTTTTGTAGAATTCCACTGTCTAATGGTGTTTATTTCAACTTACACAGGCCAAAATATTTACTTCATAATTCTGCCGCAAATAAATGAAGAATGCTTTCAGATAAGTTTTAATGGACTCCAAAAACAACACAAAGAATAAGAGAAGTGGGAATGAGCCGTACCCAGAGAGAGGGATCCAATGCAGTACTATCTGGTTAATTGAAGGACCAAAGATCTCTCTAGAGGTAGTATCTCAATGGGTGGTTGGTACCTGGCCAACTTACATAAGAAGCATTATCTATTAACCCCTTTGCCATGATGACGTCTCTTGAACGTCAAAACATGCCAGATACAATACCCTTTGATGTACCAGGTATGTCATTTACAAATATAAACCATTTAGAAGTTGAAATCATTCGTATATCCTACAAAAAAGTACAATACATGGTCGTATATCACACTTTGTATATTTCACTAAAAAAGCTCTCTCCCTCCTTAATTTTAGCCCCTCCTCTTTCTTTTTTCAGCCAACCAATGAAAAGTTTGAGATTAAAGCCTTTATTCTTGATTGTGTAATGGCTATTTTAGTGCATTTTTATGTTACCATGCATAATCACACCACTCTTTTTAGCCAATGGAGACATTCCTTATGTGACGCATGACCCTAAACCCCCAACATCACCAAGCTCACCCCGCCATCAACTAAGACACTTGCAATTCTAGTCTTTATTCATGATCATGTAAGGGCTATTTTGGAGTATTTCTAAGTTGGTATATGTGATCCAATCACACAGGAAGCAATCTCTAAAGTGAGACGTTGTTGTGTTGCTCTTACTCTTCCCCAGGAACTCGCACCCACAGTGCCACCCAAAACACCAGCCATGCAAATTGTTGAAAACTCTGTTTGGTCGAATTCTATCAAAACTTATTTCTAAAACTACACCAAATTATTTCCATAATATTAATAATTACCTGAAAATGTCTCAGTCCTTATAAATCTTCTCTATTTTTTTATAAATAACAAATATCTTACATCATTTACTAGCATTTCCAAAATCCTTGGAAAATTCCTCAATATCATATCACTGATTACATTTGTAACCCCGTAAACGATGACAGATGAAGAGATATATTTTTTTCTTATTTCATTCATTATTTTCAGAGCTATCATTTCTACAAAATATAATTTTCATATCAGTATCGTTCATCGTTTTCAAGAGTAAAAGTTAGGCTACTGTAATTCTTTCCATTTACAGGTAGTCATTTACTTGCGACCAAGATGGGGACAGAGATCTGGACATATCTTGAGATTAAAAAGTAAAGTTTCCGTGGATTATCATGCTGCGTCATGATTTGGCAATCATCTAAGTCATATTTTATCAATAATTTCTTGCTGTATTTCATTATTTCATTTTCTTGTTTCATGGGATATCATATGTTCTATTAAAACATTTTTGTATTCTATTTATCAATTTTGGAAGTATTTCAACAATCACCAACTTTTTTTGTTTACATTTGGTTGTGATCAGCTAATCTAAAGGTCCCAAAACTGTATCGAGAGAATGCGCATTGTTTATGTAATTTCTTAATTTATTTGAAATAACTTCATGATGAATTTTAGATCAATAATGATATGTTACAGGATCTCTCTCTCTCTCTCTGCCTGATAGTGAAGGGGTTAAAGGCACAGAATTAACATACGGTACATATAAGTCCCCCTCTCTTACAATAACCTAATAAAGAAAAATACTATAAGGTTAGCAACAAAAACATCAACTCAAAGAAACATTACCTTTGATTTTTCGAAGGATGGGAATACAAACAAAATGTGACTTGCTCGAGCGTGTGATGCAGCAACACTCTGTGTTGACTATCGAGAGGTCGGCGGAGCTCAACAAGGAGGATGTCCAGACAATAAAGCAAGAACATGCCGTCATCATAACAACACCAGGAGTGCCTACGAAAATGATAAAGTATAATTGAGAATGAAAGTGCAAATGAGTTATATAAATCATATCAATAAGAATACAGTCTGAGTGGAAAGAAATAAGATATAAGCAATAAAAAATATTCTACATATTAAAAAAATCAACAAAAACAGAACATATTATGAAAACAAAAGAACTCAAGTGACTCATGAATACATATAGAAATGAACCGAAGACTTAGCAGTGCTTCAAAGTTTTAACTTAATTCATATTTTCTTATTGTAGGATTACCATTTTTTCAAACATAAAATCTATTCTTCTCCTGGTTATATGCCTCTAGTCCTTATACATGTAGAATATTTTGTTATACTTTCTTAATATTTTCAATAATTTAATCAATTATATTATTTACTTATTTTACCTCAAGTTCCTATAACAAAACCTCCCGACAAAAAAAAAATGAATCAAACTCTTTTGAAGCCTTACTTGCCAAGCTCATCATGGGCAGTGATGAGGAAGAGAGTTGAAGGATAAGGTGTTAAAGGTCCTTTGACTAATGTTGCTACCTCAGCTTTAGGTTCTGTTTGTTCAAGGGCTTTCTGAACAATAGACCCTGTTCCTTGAACAATACCTGCTGCTGAACTGGAGACATCTGAAAGAAGAACGTTACTTTTGTTTGATCATAATCATTTAGGTCTTTATATCATAAAAGATATTTTCATTATCACCTCTAATAAGCAAACACTCATAAGCATGATGCCTACAATATCATTAAATTATAAAGCAAGCTTCTAAAGATAAACGTTCAAGTATGAAAAAGATAAAACTTTCAAGTATTTTTGTAGCCTCTTTTAACCCTATGAACACCCGAATACCTGACAGGCCCATGTGAATAAAACTTTAGATACATACATACATATACCAAGGCACTTCCCCCAATTTTGGGGGGTAGCCAACATCAACAAATGAAACAAAACAAAAAAGGGGACCTCTACTCTCTACGTTCCTCCCAGCCTAACAAGGGACTCACAGAGTTCAGCTGGTACTGCTAGGGTGCCACAGCCCACCATCCCACATTATCCACCACAGATCAAGCTTCATAATACTGAATCACCTACTGCTGCTACCTCCGCGGTCATCTAAGGCATCGGAGGAAGCAGCAGGGCCTACCGGAACTGCGTCACAATCACTCGCCATTCATTCCTATTTCTAGCACGATCTCATGCCTCTCTCACATCTATCCTCCTATCACTCAGAGCTTCCTTCACTCCATCCATCCACCCAAACCTTGGCCTTCCTCTTGTACTTCTCTTGTTAACTCTTGCATTCATCACCTTCTTTAGCAGACAGCCATTTTCCATTCTCTCAACATGGCCAAACCACCTCAACACATTCATATCCACTCTAGCCGCTAACTCATTTCTTACACCCATTCTCACTCTCACCACTTCGTTCCTAACCCTATCTACTCGAGATACACCAGTCATACTCCTTAGACACTTCATCTCAAACACATTCAATTTCTGTCTCTCCATCACTTTCATTCCCCACAACTCCGATCCATACATCACAGTTGGTACAATCACTTTCTCATATAGAACTCTCTTTACATTCATGCCCAACCCTCTATCTTTTACTACTCCCTTAACTGCCCCCAACACTTTGCAACCTTCATTCACTCTCTGATGTACATCTGCTTCCACTCCACCATTTGCTGCAACAACAGACCCCAAGTACTTAAACTGATCCACCTCCTCAAGTAACTCTCCATTCAAAATGATATTCAACCTTGCACCACCTTCCCTTCTCGTACATCTCATAACCTTACTCTCACCCACATTAACTCTCAACTTCCTTCTCTCACACACCCTTCCAAATTCTGTCACTAATCGGCCAGGCTTCTCTTCTGTGTCTGCAACCAGTACAGTATCATCCGCAAACAACAACTGATTTACCTCCCATTCATGGTCATTCTCGTCTACCAGTTTTAATCCTCGTCCAAGCACTCGAGCATTCACCTCTCTCACCACTCCATCAACATACAAGTTAAACAACCACGGTGACATCACACATCCCTGTCTCAGCCCCACTCTCACCGGAAACCAATCACTCACTTCATTTCCTATCCTAACACATGCTTTACTACCTTTGTAGAAACTTTTCACTGCTTGCAACAACCTTCCACCAACTCCATATAACCTCATCACATTCCACATTGCGTCCCTATCAACTCTATCATACGCTTTCTTTAGATCCATAAACGCAACATACACCTCCTTACCTTTTGATAAATATTTCTCGCATATCTGCCTTACTGTAAAAATCTGATTCATACAACCCCTACCTCTTCTAAAACCACCCTGTACTTCTAAGATTGCATTCTCTGTTTTATCCTTGATCCTATTAATCATTACTCTACCATACACTTTTCCAACTACGCTTGACAAACTAATACCTCTTGAATTACAACACTCATGCACATCTCCCTTACCCTTATATAGTGGTACAATACATGCACAAACTTTAGATACAGTAAATAAAAGTAACTGCTCCTAGTGCAACATAATTACCACATAGCAAAACTGTAAACAAACTGTCAATATTTTCCATAACATACTAAAATTGGGCATCTACAACTATGTTAAATATCCATTTTATGCAAAAGGTATAAAGGACCATGAGAAGACATTCACCCAATCTGGATACTAGGGCCCAATTTGCAAATCTGGGCACCAAGCCCACTATTCTCCATGCAACTAATCCTTATTTGGTAATCATGTCTACAAAATCAATTCATCAAGGCCAATACAGCAAGTGAGAGGTTAGAGTAGAACACAGCAACAACAGTTGAAGGTGGTGGTACCAGCAGCAAAGCCAAAACTCACCAGTCCATGTCAACTCATCTAATAGTATTTCTGATCTTTCACCTCAGTACATAACATTGGACATGTTGCAGATATCAAAATGATGGAGAAGAGTCAAGATGCAAGTAACGCCACACTTTTTTAAAGCTGTCTGACAACTAATAAAAAAGTTCTATTACATCCTTGATTGCTTATCACAGGCTCACCATCTCTTATAGCATGTTTTTCCAAGTATTTCTATTGTTTACTATACACTCCATCACCTTCTCATTAACACAGGTCAACACAATAGAGGTTTCTCCAAGAATTCCTGAGAATCATAAACTGACAGGAATAGGTGCTAGGAGCCATGAGTTTGCTGCTTTCTGATGGAGGCAAGTTGTCTGATATCACAGGGGCAGAGATGTTGGTGGTTTCTCTTAGCTAGGCCTCCAGCTAAGAGAATGAAAAAGATGGAATCCAAGGTGAGAGATCATTACAACCTCCCAACTCAAATCAATGTCAA